>NC_142282.1:46711313-46810818 GCF_052056855.1 Sturnus vulgaris | reverse complement strand
GTAAACTTTTCTCCTCAGAAATTCAACTGGGAAACCCAAAATCCACAAAATACACCCCGAAGTCCCCACTGGGATGCCCAGCACTCACCTGGCAACTCCAGAATTCCACAAATTCACCCCAAAATTCACGGGGGACCCCCAAATCCCAGGGCTTCACGCAAAATCCCACCTACAACCCCCAAAATCCCTCAAATCACCCCCAAGACCCAGTCCTTCGAACACCTCCCAAATTCACCCCAAATGTCTCCAATCCACCTCAAAACCCATCCAGATACCCCCAAATCCACCAAATTCACTTTAAGACCCATCTGGGACTCCCAAAAATCACCAATATTCCCCGGAAAATCCACCTGCATCCCCCAAATTCATCCATAAATTCTCCCACGACTCCAAAATGCTTACCTGGATACCCCCAAAATCAACAGAATATACCACAAAATCTTCCTGGCATCCCAAAAGCTCACCTGAGAACCCTTATACTCACATATATACCCTAAAATTCAACAAATTCACCCACAAAATTCCCCTGAGATCCCTAGAATTCCACAAATTCCCCCTAAAATTCAACTGGGAGTCCTCACATTCCACAAATTCACCCTAAACCTCCCTACCCGGGATCCCCCTACATTCCACAAATTCTCCCCCAAAATCAACCTGGACAACTCAAAACTCACCTGGGTCTCCCCAAATCCCCCCCCCCCCCCCCATTCAACTGGGAACCCCTCAAATCCCAGAATTCAACCCAAAATTCACCAGGGACCCAAAAACCTTCAAATTCGCTCCAAAATGATTGGCAAATTTACACACTCCATTTTCCCACAAAAGGATCTAGAGCCCTCTGCGCTTCGTATACAAGCTAAACGGAAAAAACCTTTCTATTCATTCTCAGCAAAAAGACTTCCTATTCCTCCTTCTTTTGCACAAAACTGCCTTCACTTTCAAACTTATTCTCTTGCTCACTTACCTGCATAATGCTTAGTCCCTGTTCTGCATGCTCATTTTTCTCACTTTACAAGGAATCCTCTCCTCATCTTCTTCTTCCCCTAGTTCTTCCATTTCTTGTGCCTAGATCACCTGTTTCGCTGTTAGATTTGTTCCTCCAGCTGATTTTTGACAACTGTCCCCTATCTTGTGGCACTGCTCGCTCGAGAGAGGTGATTGCCCTGCTCTGCTCATGCGCTGGGACTGCGCTCTCTTCAAGCCCTGGGGGCAATTTTGGATGCCACAACGTCAGAAAGAACCTCAGGCTATTGGAGAAATGTCCAAAGGAGGGACACAGAGATAGTGATAGAGGCTGGAGGGGAAGCCATACAAAGAGTGGCTGAGGGCATTCGGTTCAGCTGCAGAGAGGACAGTGAGCTCACACCTCACTTGGGACCTCTCACCTCCTCTCAAGGGCAGCACTGGGACAGCTTTGCTCTCTGCTCTCTGCGACCAGGGACAGGAGCCAAGGGATGCCAGGAGCTGTGTCAGGGGACGATTAGGCTGGCTATCAGGGAAAGGCTATTTTACTCGGAGGCTGGTCAGGCACTGAATAGGTTCTCCAGGCAATGGGCACAGCCCAAGGCTGCCAGAGATCCAGGAGCGTTTGGCCAATGCTCTCAGGGATGCAGAGGGTGGGACTGTTGGAGTGTCTGTGCAGGGCCAGGACTTGGACTTTGACGATCCCTAGGGGTCCTTCCGACTCAGGAAACTCTTACCATTTTCCCCCTCTTTCCTCTCCTTGCACAATGCTCTCAGCTTACTGTTCCACCGTATGTTCCGCTTCTGAAACCTCCACTACTTCTTTCCAGTTCAAGCACAGTTCTACTGGTTACAATCCAAAGATATACAGATGAAAAACAACCAAAAAGAAACACCTGTTTTGGAACTGTCGTGGTCGTATTTGGATCTCAAACTATGAAGTCGATTGTGCCTTGCAAGTTCTAAAAGCAAAACAACAACAAAAAACACCCACCACAACCGTTTTAACATAGGGATTTGCTTTCTTCTAAGAAAATCCATATCCCTTCTCAAAAATGGATCTATTTCAGTAAGAGATCATCTTGAATAGATCACTTACTATCTAAAGAACCTGGAACACTCAAATCCCTAATGATAAGCCTGTTACCTTGTCATTTTCTGTTCCAAAGGCAACTGAATTTGCTCAAGTGCCATTTGTAACAAGGACAGAGTTCAAAGTGTGGCTCTGATAAATGTTTTGGTTTCCCTCTCCTATCTCTATCAAAAGCACTTTCTTCAATGGCTGAAACAATACTTGATATAGTCTGAATTTTAAAGGTCATGAAAATTTTCTCAAAAGTGAAAAATTAATATAGCAGTCAGGTTTTAAACCAACGGGAATTTTTGTTTTACCTGTTTGAAGATTTCCTTCACACTAAAATGCTGGCTGATGGATACCTCAAAGAAATCAATTCCCACAAAATGCTTCTGGGTAAGCCATTACGTCATCCATTACAATTTGCTTCAGTGTCCCGTTCCTGTCCAATTGAAGGTCCCTGTTTAAGAGACTGAAGTACGGAGAGAAATAAAATTAAATATGACTAGAGTGCCTTTAAATCTAGATCGAACTTCCTGATCAAGCTCATAAAACCTTTAGGCTAAATGTTGCCATTGATCTGTTTCTACTGAACACAATCACGTCCTGGCTTGTTAGAGATTAGTTCATTACAAAGAAAGAAATGCACAGAAGTTAAAATATTTCCAAAGACGTATTTGACATCCTTCATTTTGGATGGGGAACCATTCCAACACTGCTTACATAAGAAGTCAAATTACTCTCTTCCATGTTAGTTCTGCATTGTGCTCAGCGGAGCCTTTCTGGTTTATTTGCCTTTGACTTGGACATAAAGCTGAGTCTTGATTCAAGAAAAATCAATATTCACACTTGTTTTCATTTACACGGACATTGGCTTGGTCTCCTAAACAAAGAGAATGATGGGGAATTTATGTAGGTGTTCAGATAGGTAACATTCTCTTTCCGCAACCTGGCATTGTATTTTCACAGGAGCAAGCTGAAGCACTGTGTTGCATTTCCTAGGTGCATTGTAAATGGTACATTCCGTTACCCCTGCTTATGCCCTGTAGCTTCGTCCCTCTCCCCTCCTGGCCATACAGGGCTGGCTGGGATCCAATTTCTCCCCGCCCGCTTTTTCAGACCTTAGAAATGATCTGTAGCCCCTGACCTCTGTCTCTTTCTCCCTCTCTTTCTCCCTCTTTTCCTTGCTACCCACAAGAAATAAACCCTGCAACTTCATCAGGGAAAAAAGCCTCTTTTGTTATCTTATTTAGGTCCATGAGGCAAGGGCCCAGGAGGCTTCATCCTAACACATGAGCTAGACCGGAGGAAAAGGTGAAGACCCCATTTTTAGGGCAGAGAAAAAGCCTCATTTGGCGTCCCAACTTGGATGGTCTCTACAGAGCACCCCACGTCCGGCTGTGACTCCTATTTTAGGGATTCGAGAAGCCTTGGAGTTGATCAACTAGCTTAAATTTCTTTTAGCTGCATTTTGTACAGTTTGAAGGCTTTTAAGCGCGAACCGGGAGCCTGTCAGAAGCCCAGGCAGGTCGGTTCTGGATGCTGACCCACTGCAGTTACTCAGACGCATCTGCCTGCAAGAAAAAAAAAGGTGAGTGAAAGCCTCCTTTCGCGGTTGGTGGGTTCCTGGTGATCCGCGGGGGGGTCTCACCGGTGGCATTTGGCCCGCTCGGCGCAGCTCTGGGGAAGAGAGAAGGCGCGGGAGTGTGCACGGTGTGCGCCCGGCTCTGTGTGCCCACGGCCACGTGGTGTAGCGCGCGGACTGGGGTGGGCTGGACGCAGTCACCCAGGCGCAGCGGCAGGCAGGCAGCTTTGATCAGTTTCAAAGCGGTGGCACAGAGGTTCTTTTGTGTTTTTTTGCGGTTTTTGCGGGTTTTTGCGGCGGGGTCAGTCCCTAACGCGGCCAGGCACCACGTGGGTTTTACCGACAGAAACGGCGAAATTACCATCGGCTCCGCATCCAATAAAGCCTGAAAACCATAGTGTACCTGGCACGTTTTAACAACTAACTCTCTTCCTGTGTTTTTAACTGTAGTGGGGTAGATATAGTGGGAAATTGATAAACATCATGGGCTTACAGCAATCTGCCTTACAAAAGAGTATAAGAAACCAACTAAGGGAAATATTAAGTTCAGGAAATGTTTTAATATCTAACAAAAAATTAGCCCGTTTTGCCAGCTGGCTGTCTGTTGAAAAATCTGACCTTGAATTGCAAAATATAAATTCGATTTCATTTTGGGATGAAATAGGGGATTTATTAACTTTAAAAGTGGAAAATGGAGATAAAACAGCTTCTGTATTCCTCCCGATTTTCTTACAAATTCGGAAACTTTTAATTCAGACAGAAAACAACAGACAGCAGCAGCAAAACGGTTCAGACTCACCTTCCCTTTCCCCAAAACCCTATAACCCGGACCTGGAGGGGACCCACGGGTCTCCCTGGGGGGTGCAGGGCGCCCAGCACGGCTGTGGCTGCTCTGAGTCCCTGGGTCCTCCCCAGTATCCCGGTTCTGATAATTTTTCGAAAATTGTCAGCACTCCTTCCTTGTTCCCTTCCCCTCTGGGCAACGGCCACGTGGCTAGGCCTGAAGGCGTCGGTGTCCCAGATAGCTCTGGCCATGCGATACTGCTCATATGGGGGGTCCCATATGGTGGCAGCCACGTGTTTTCTCCTTCATCCCCCAACCCCCTTCACCCTCTGGTCCCTGCCCCTAAGCCTGTCCCATGCCATAACCCATCCCCGCCCTCGGCTCCACTGCCCCCTCCCCCCTCCAAGACCCCGCCCTGCACGGCACCCAGCGACCCCGCCCACAGGTGTTGCAACCCTGAATCCCACCACCCCTCCCCCGCTCCGGTTTCACATTCCTTCCCTCCAAGCTGCTGCGGGGTGGGGGGAGGGCAGTGGAGCCCCTGCTGAGTTCAGTGCCGGTGGGGGTGGGGGTCGGGAGGGATCAGCTCACAGCCCCTGCGGGACGGAAGGTGTTCCCCTGGTGGGGGGGGGGGGGGTGGGCAGCCCTGAAAGTCAACACCAGGAAAAAGAGTACCATCAGTTGCTCCTGTAGTTTATCTTGGTAAGATGAATGGGAGAAGAAGTTATCAAACTTTGTCCTATCAAGATAAAAAAGGAAATTTGTAAAGTACAGAGAGAATTTGGTAAAAATAGTGAAATCTTTAAAGGCATGATGAGAGCCACCTTTACCTGAAACGAACTGGTTCCATATGATATCAAAGAGCTTTTCCGATGTCTGTTAACTCCTTCAGAATATGATCTATGGGAGAGCCTGTGGAAAAGATCTTTGAAAGTGCTTTTACTAGAGCTTTTAAAAAGGTCAGATGATGCAAAAGATGCTGATAATAATGACATAACATATGAACACCTATGTGGGGAAAAGGATTGGCATTGCCCCGAAAGCCAAACCACAGTACTATCCAAGCCTGTCCTAGATAAAATATGCAATGTTGCAGAAAAGGCTTTTAATCAATTACTAACAGTGGATACTAAAACCAGTTATGTTAACATTAAACAGTTTGCTTCTGAGAATTTCTTACAGTTTGTGGACCGCCTTCGTGCGCAAGTGGAGAGACAGGTGTCTGATCCAGTGGTACAAGCTGAATTAATTAAAGAGATGGCTCAGAGGAATGCTAATGAAACCTGCCGTAGGGTTATTCTTGGCCTTCCCCTCGAGCCAGCACCTAGCTTAGCACAGATGATAGAAGCCTGCGCCAGGAAATCTGTACTGCTCAGTGGACACGAGAGAAATCCAGGACTGGCACAACCAAAGACCATGGCAGCTGTAACACCAGAAGCCAAGAAGCAACCAATGTCACCAGAGCAGATGCAGCACATCCTCTGCTTCCAGTGCAAGCAGCCAGGACACTTCGCCAGAGACTGTCCACACAACCAAAAACAGAAGAAGACCAACAAACAGAAAAACTAGCTTTACAGCGCGTACCCGCCATTAACACAATAGCGCGCTCGGCTATGGGTAGTGCGGGCACCACACTCGCAAAAGACTCTCTCTTAATAAACAAAAAGGGGGAGGATGGGAGAGAGGGTGTGGGGATGCATGGCAATGAAAATATTAAATTTTCAGTTAACAAGGTTTGGAAGCCACTAGGCCGTTTTAGGCTTGTGACTACCAAAGGTTTTCATTTCAGGTCACCTGATTGGACAGTCATTACAGTGGACTTACCTAACAGTACACAGGACGTGACGTTAAACCACATGAAACTGGACAGTGAGTACTTTGCTGTCGGGGACACAGCACACACACCCCCAGAGACTGAGGTAGCTCCCATGACCATCAAGGGAAGCATAACTGGCCTCATTCTCCTGGCACGATGTCCTCTACCACCATATTACCTGGTTGAGGGACAAATCCTTGCCCAGGCCATTCCTGTTCCAGTGGAGGTCCCAGCAGATGGAAAATCACCTGAAGTCTACTGGGCAGAAGTTGTGGGTGAGGACAAACCTTCTCTGGCATGCAACCTAACCCGTGGATCAGATCACCTCCATGTGGAGGGGGTACTTGACACGGGTGCTGATGTGACTATCATATCCGAGAGGATGTGGCCGTCACATTGGGAACTTCAGCCTGTGGCAGGCAGAATCCAGGGTGTAGGAGGAGTCAAATTGGCAAAAATATCAAAAAGCATCGTACAAATTGAGGGGCCGGATGGAAAATTGGCTAGCATCCGTCCATTTGTTACAGACTATAAATGCCCTCTATGGGGGAGAGACACCATGTCCCAGTGGGGGGTAAAATTGATTATTCCTAAGACTCCTCGGGATTTTTAGAGGCGGCCACTGTACAGAGCCCTACCCAAAAGTTGAAATGGCTAGATGATACCCCAAAGTGGGTAGCACAGTGGCCGATGAGTAAGGAGAAGCTCAGGGCACTTGAGGAGCTTGTGGAGGAGCAATTGGCTAAAGGCCACATAGAGGAGACCACAAGTGCGTGGAATTTCCCGGTTTTTGTGATAAAGAAACCTGGGAAGGACAAGTGGAGGCTGCTCCACGACCTCCGGGAAATAAACAAAGTAATTGAGGACATGGATGGGGTCTCTCCAACCTGGAATGCCTTCCCCAACAATGCTTCCCAGAGACTGGCAATTGGCTGTTCTAGACATAAAGGACTGTTTCTTCCACATTCCCAGCATTTGGAAGTTGATGTTGAGTTTGTGGAAGTATCACCCCAGGTAGCTGAACTGGCAGCAGTCGTGAGAGCCTTTGAGAAGTTCTCAGAGCCAATCAACTTGGTAACAGACTCAGCCTATGTAGCGGGGATAGTGTCCAGGGCAGAGCAGGCAGTGCTCAGAGACATCGAAAATGAGCAGCTTTTCAGGTTGCTTTCCAAACTAATTTATTTGATTTCTCATAGAGAACACCCGTTCAATGTGATGCATGTGAGATCACACACAGATTTGCCAGGCGAAATTGCAGAACAAGCAACCCCAGCAGAACAAGCACGCCTTCCTGACATCTTCCAACAGGCAAAGCTGAGCCACCAGCAGTATCACCAGAATACACCACGTCTAATGCGTCAGTTCCAGCTAACACGGAGTCAGGCTCGAGCCATTGTGGCCACCTGTCCCAACTGTCAGCTGCACACCATGCCATCAATGGGCATGGGGGTAAATCCCCGAGGTCTTGGCAGTTGTGAGGTATGGCAAACAGACATCACACACATTCCTAGTTTTGGTCGCCTCAAATATGTGCATGTTAGCATTGACACATATTCAGGCGCAGTCTGTGCCTCTGCCCACGCAGGAGAAAGGGCAATGCACGCCAAACAACACCTAGTGCAAGCCTTTTCAGTATTGGGGATCCCTAGGGAAATCAAAACTGATCAGGGCGCCGCGTATAAGTCCAAGGAGTTCCTGGAATTCATCCAGCAGTGGGGAGTGGAACATAAAACTGGCACCTCTCACTCCCGCACTGGCCAAGGTGTAGTTGAGCGAGCCAATCAGACGCTCAAGCAGGTTTTGGCTAAACAGAGCAGTTCAACTGTGTGGATGTCTCCACAGCAGAAGCTCTGCAAAGCCATGTTTACTATCAATTTCCTGAACTGTTCATTTGAGAACATGAGTCCACCTGTGGTACGTCACTTTAACAGTAGTAAACAATTCAAGTTATCCCAACATCCTCCAGTTTTGATTAGGGACCCAGAAACCCGGGAAATCAAAGGTCCCTATGAGCTCGTTACCTGGGGGCGTGGCTATGCGTGCGTATCCACTCCCTCAGGCCCTCGGAGGATTCCCCAAAAGTGGGTAAAACCCTATGTCCCCAAACATTCTGCTCCAACTGAGGGGAATGAGGAGCAGGTGGCTGTGGCTTCAAAAAGAAGACGCCGCCGGAAAAAAGAAAAAGAAATCCTCCTAAAGGATGACATTCCGGCAAATAGAGACTTTTAATAGGTTTTATAATGTTTGTCTTTTCTTCTAGAGAAAAGCTTCTCTTCTCTCAGTCCCGTGATGAACCCCATCCAAGCTGTCTTCCTGCTAACACTGAACAGTCTAGCAGCTGCATGGATCGTCCCTCAGCCACGTCAGAACGTCTGGGTGACCCTGGCACAGACGCTCCAACAAGAAAACATATGTCTGTCCACAGCAGCAACAGCAAACCCTATGTCCATCTGCCTGGTAGGAATCCCATTGAAGGCTGGAGAATATTCAGCCAGTTTTGAAACACAAATATCCAGTGAAATTCCTGAGTCACACACCATTTCATCACACAACAATCATAGGCAGCAAGCTGGAGTAAGTAAAAACCCCATAGAGGAGTTGCTGCCAAGTTTGCCCAAAACAGCTCAAGAACCCCAAGAATTAGAACTGCTAGGTTCCTACCCAGCACAATATTGCATTCACTTTAAAATCTTCCCAAAACCTTCTAGCATAAAGGAATTCCACAACATAATGCAACATCGTGGGGAATTCACTGCCAAAAAGTGGTGCAATACTATAAGCCATATTGCAACTGATACCCCAACTTATTCAAGCCCCAAAAGCCTCCCAAAGGGATTGTTCTTAATTTGTGGAGACCGGGCGTGGGCAGGAATTCCTTCTCGGCTCTTAGAAGGGCCATGCACCTTCGGTCGGTTGTCCCTGTTGGCACCCAACGAAACCTTAATTAGCGATTGGACTCACAAAAACAAATCAGGTAATAAAATCCAAAAACGAAGTGCAGACAATATGGACCCAAACTGTAATTCTGAAATTTTCCATTGGGCCAAGTCAAAAAGAATTGCTGCGTCCCTGTTTCTTCCGTGGGTTGCAGCAGCTAAAGCTCTAGGCGAATTGGGCCACCCAGAGTGTTGGGTAGTCAAACAGGCAAACTTAACATCCACCGCAACCAGTTCCGTCCTAGAAGACAAGGAAATCACCAGACAGGCCACACTCCAAAATCGTGCTGCTATAGATTTTCTCTTGCTACTACACGGACATGAGTGCCAGGAATTTGAAGGACTTTGCTGTATGGACCTGACCTCGAAAGCTCCTAACATCCATGCTGCCCTCCGAAACATGAACAACTTAATCGGACAAGTGAAGCAAGAATCTGAAGATTGGTTCAATGGACTGTTCAAAGGCTGGGGACTCACAGAGTGGTGGACATCTATAGTCAAAACAATTATGTTAATTTTTGTTATTCTTTTCCTTGTAATAATGGCATTCGGGATCCTACCTCACTTGGTTTTCAAGGCTATTCATAGTCTCATTCCCTCTACCTCAGTAGTCAGTCACATAGAAATTAAAGACTTGAAACAATCTAACCCTCCCGCCAGCTACAAAATTGTAATTTGAATGATACCAATATCCTTCTTTCAACTTTGTTAAACAAAAAACGGGGAGATGTTGCATTTCCTAGATACATTGTAAATGGTACATCCCGTGACCCCTGCTGTGCCCTGTATCTTGGTCCCTCTCCCCTCCTGGCCACACAGAGCTGGCTGGGATCCAATTTCTCCCCGCCTCCCCTTTCCAGGCCCTAGAAAAGGTCAGGACCCGCTGACCTCGCTCTCTTATCCCGCACTTTTTTTACCCCGTCTTTTCTCTCTTCCCCTGCTCTTTTCCCCCACGCTCTTACCCTGTTCTTCCCCCTCTTTTCTCTCTCTTCCCCCGCTCTTTTCCCTTCCCTTTTCACTCACTACCCACGAGAAATAAACCTGTAACTTTATCAGGGGAAAGAGCCTCTTTTGATATCTTAACTACGTCTCTGTGGCTAGGGCCCAGGGGAATTTCACCCTAACACCTGAGCTAGACCGGAGGAAGGGTGAAAGACCCTGTTTTGGGCCGAGAAAAAGCCTAACATTTCACCGTTCTGAAGGGATGATTAGTTCAGTCTCTCTGGCGAGTGGTCGCTCAGTTATCAGTCCCTGGCGCTGGGGAATGACTGCTGCAGGTGACAAAGTGTGGACTCCCGGTGTTTCTTGGGGTTTCCCAGGTCCCTGTCCGGAAGAGGTTCAGATGGTATCCAGGAGAGGGAGGGATCGGGGTGGAAGAGAAAACAGTCCAGGGAAAAAGTTGGACTGCCTAGCTGAACTAACTAATAAGCAAAAAGCAAGGGCAAAGCGAAGGAAAGAAAAAGAGGCAGAAGCGAGCAAGCAGGCAAGCAAGCAAGCAAGGAAGCAAGCAAGAAAGCAAGCCAAGCTAAAACCTCTCCTAAACATAGACCATGGGGGAGGTGAGCCGGCTGATAACAAGACAAAACAAAGCTTCACTCTCAGAGTCAGTCCTGGAAGCACAGGACATAATACCAAACATAATCAGAACGAACGATTGGAGATACAAACACCATAACATCACCCTAGGACAGATTTTATTACCCGATTTGTTTTTGTGCATCCAATCGTTAATTAAGGTTTCGTTGGGTGCCAACAGGGACAACCGACCGAAGGTGCATGGCCCTCCTAAGAGCCGAGAAGGGATCCCTGCCCACGCCCGGTCCCCACAAATTAAGAACAATCCCTTTGGGAGGCTTTTGGGGCTTGAATAAGTTGGGGTATCAGTTGCAATATGGCTTATAGTATTGCACCACTTTTTGGCAGTGAATTCCCCACGATGTTGCATTATGTTGTGGAATTCCTTTATGCTAGAAGGTTTTGGGAAGATTCTAAAGTGAATGCAATATTGTGCTGGGTAGGAACCTAGCAGTTCTAATTCTTGGGGTTCTTGAGCTGTTTTGGGCAAACTTGGCAGCAACTCCTCTATGGGGTTTTTACTTACTCCAGCTTGCTGCCTATGATTGTTGTGTGATGAAATGGTGTGTGACTCAGGAATTTCACTGGATATTTGTGTTTCAAAACTGGCTGAATATTCTCCAGCCTTCAATGGGATTCCTACCAGGCAGATGGACATAGGGTTTGCTGTTGCTGCTGTGGACAGACATATGTTTTCTTGTTGGAGCGTCTGTGCCAGGGTCACCCAGACATTCTGACGTGGCTGAGGGACGATCCATGCAGCTGCTAGACTGTTCAGTGTTAGCAGGAAGACAGCTTGGATGGGGTTCATCACGGGACTGAGAGAAGAGAAGCTTTTCTCTAAAAGGAAAGACAAACATTATAAAACCTGTTAAAAGTCTCTATCTGCCGGAATGTCATCCTTTAGGAGGATTTCTTTTTCTTTTTTCCGGCGGCGTCTTCTTTTTGAAGCCACAGCCACCTGCTCCTCATTCCCCTCAGTTGGAGCAGAATGTTTGGGGACATAGGGTTTTACCCACTTTTGGGGAATCCTCCGAGGGCCTGAGGGAGTGGATACGCACGCATAGCCACGCCCCCAGGTAACGAGCTCATAGGGACCTTTGATTTCCCGGGTTTCTGGGTCCCTAATCAAAACTGGAGGATGTTGGGATAACTTGAATTGTTTACTATTGTTAAAGTGACGTACCACAGGTGGACTCATGTTCTCAAATGAACAGTTCAGGAAATTGATAGTAAACATGGCTTTGCAGAGCTTCTGCTGTGGAGACATCCACACAGTTGAACTGCTCTGTTTAGCCAAAACCTGCTTGAGCGTCTGATTGGCTCGCTCAACTACACCTTGGCCAGTGCGGGAGTGAGAGGTGCCAGTTTTATGTTCCACTCCCCACTGCTGGATGAATTCCAGGAACTCCTTGGACTTATACGCGGCGCCCTGATCAGTTTTGATTTCCCTAGGGATCCCCAATACTGAAAAGGCTTGCACTAGGTGTTGTTTGGCGTGCATTGCCCTTTCTCCTGCGTGGGCAGAGGCACAGACTGCGCCTGAATATGTGTCAATGCTAACATGCACATATTTGAGGCGACCAAAACTAGGAATGTGTGTGATGTCTGTTTGCCATACCTCACAACTGCCAAGACCTCGGGGATTTACCCCCATGCCCATTGATGGCATGGTGTGCAGCTGACAGTTGGGACAGGTGGCCACAATGGCTCGAGCCTGACTCCGTGTTAGCTGGAACTGACGCATTAGACGTGGTGTATTCTGGTGATACTGCTGGTGGCTCAGCTTTGCCTGTTGGAAGATGTCAGGAAGGCGTGCTTGTTCTGCTGGGGTTGCTTGTTCTGCAATTTCGCCTGGCAAATCTGTGTGTGATCTCACATGCATCACATTGAACGGGTGTTCTCTATGAGAAATCAAATAAATTAGTTTGGAAAGCAACCTGAAAAGCTGCTCATTTTCGATGTCTCTGAGCACTGCCTGCTCTGCCCTGGACACTATCCCCGCTACATAGGCTGAGTCTGTTACCAAGTTGATTGGCTCTGAGAACTTCTCAAAGGCTCTCACGACTGCTGCCAGTTCAGCTACCTGGGGTGATACTTCCACAAACTCAACATCAACTTCCAAATGCTGGGAATGTGGAAGAAACAGTCCTTTATGTCTAGAACAGCCAATTGCCAGTCTCTGGGAAGCATTGTTGGGGAAGGCATTCCAGGTTGGAGAGACCCCATCCATGTCCTCAATTACTTTGTTTATTTCCCGGAGGTCGTGGAGCAGCCTCCACTTGTCCTTCCCAGGTTTCTTTATCACAAAAACCGGGAAATTCCACGCACTTGTGGTCTCCTCTATGTGGCCTTTAGCCAATTGCTCCTCCACAAGCTCCTCAAGTGCCCTGAGCTTCTCCTTACTCATCGGCCACTGTGCTACCCACTTTGGGGTATCATCTAGCCATTTCAACTTTTGGGTAGGGCTCTGTACAGTGGCCGCCTCTAAAAATCCCGAGGAGTCTTAGGAATAATCAATTTTACCCCCCACTGGGACATGGTGTCTCTCCCCCATAGAGGGCATTTATAGTCTGTAACAAATGGACGGATGCTAGCCAATTTTCCATCCGGCCCCTCAATTTGTACGATGCTTTTTGATATTTTTGCCAATTTGACTCCTCCTACACCCTGGATTCTGCCTGCCACAGGCTGAAGTTCCCAATGTGACGGCCACATCCTCTCGGATATGATAGTCACATCAGCACCCGTGTCAAGTACCCCCTCCACATGGACGTGATCTGATCCACGGGTTAGGTTGCATGCCAGAGAAGGTTTGTCCTCACCCACAACTTCTGCCCAGTAGACTTCAGGTGATTTTCCATCTGCTGGGACCTCCACTGGAACAGGAATGGCCTGGGCAAGGATTTGTCCCTCAACCAGGTAATATGGTGGTAGAGGACATCGTGCCAGGAGAATGAGGCCAGTTATGCTTCCCTTGATGGTCATGGGAGCTACCTCAGTCTCTGGGGGTGTGTGTGCTGTGTCCCCGACAGCAAAGTACTCACTGTCCAGTTTCATGTGGTTTAACGTCACGTCCTGTGTACTGTTAGGTAAGTCCACTGTAATGACTGTCCAATCAGGTGACCTGAAATGAAAACCTTTGGTAGTCACAAGCCTAAAACGGCCTAGTGGCTTCCAAACCTTGTTAACTGAAAATTTAATATTTTCATTGCCATGCATCCCCACACCCTCTCTCCCATCCTCCCCCTTTTTGTTTATTAAGAGAGAGTCTTTTGCGAGTGTGGTGCCCGCACTACCCATAGCCGAGCGCGCTATTGTGTTAATGGCGGGTACGCGCTGTAAAGCTAGTTTTTCTGTTTGTTGGTCTTCTTCTGTTTTTGGTTGTGTGGACAGTCTCTGGCGAAGTGTCCTGGCTGCTTGCACTGGAAGCAGAGGATGTGCTGCATCTGCTCTGGTGACATTGGTTGCTTCTTGGCTTCTGGTGTTACAGCTGCCATGGTCTTTGGTTGTGCCAGTCCTGGATTTCTCTCGTGTCCACTGAGCAGTACAGATTTCCTGGCGCAGGCTTCTATCATCTGTGCTAAGCTAGGTGCTGGCTCGAGGGGAAGGCCAAGAATAACCCTACGGCAGGTTTCATTAGCATTCCTCTGAGCCATCTCTTTAATTAATTCAGCTTGTACCACTGGATCAGACACCTGTCTCTCCACTTGCGCACGAAGGCGGTCCACAAACTGTAAGAAATTCTCAGAAGCAAACTGTTTAATGTTAACATAACTGGTTTTAGTATCCACTGTTAGTAATTGATTAAAAGCCTTTTCTGCAACATTGCATATTTTATCTAGGACAGGCTTGGATAGTACTGTGGTTTGGCTTTCGGGGCAATGCCAATCCTTTTCCCCACATAGGTGTTCATATGTTATGTCATTATTATCAGCATCTTTTGCATCATCTGACCTTTTTAAAAGCTCTAGTAAAAGCACTTTCAAAGATCTTTTCCACAGGCTCTCCCATAGATCATATTCTGAAGGAGTTAACAGACATCGGAAAAGCTCTTTGATATCATATGGAACCAGTTCGTTTCAGGTAAAGGTGGCTCTCATCATGCCTTTAAAGATTTCACTATTTTTACCAAATTCTCTCTGTACTTTACAAATTTCCTTTTTTATCTTGATAGGACAAAGTTTGATAACTTCTTCTCCCATTCATCTTACCAAGATAAACTACAGGAGCAACTGATGGTACTCTTTTTCCTGGTGTTGACTTTCAGGGCTGCCCACCCCCCCCCCCCCCACCAGGGGAACACCTTCCGTCCCGCAGGGGCTGTGAGCTGATCCCTCCCGACCCCCACCCCCACCGGCACTGAACTCAGCAGGGGCTCCACTGCCCTCCCCCACCCCGCAGCAGCTTGGAGGGAAGGAATGTGAAACCGGAGCGGGGGAGGGGTGGTGGGATTCAGGGTTGCAACACCTGTGGGCGGGGTCGCTGGGTGCCGTGCAGGGCGGGGTCTTGGAGGGGGGAGGGGGCAGTGGAGCCGAGGGCGGGGATGGGTTATGGCATGGGACAGGCTTAGGGGCAGGGACCAGAGGGTGAAGGGGGTTGGGGGATGAAGGAGAAAACACGTGGCTGCCACCATATGGGACCCCCCATATGAGCAGTATCGCATGGCCAGAGCTATCTGGGACACCGACGCCTTCAGGCCTAGCCACGTGGCCGTTGCCCAGAGGGGAAGGGAACAAGGAAGGAGTGCTGACAATTTTCGAAAAATTATCAGAACCGGGATACTGGGGAGGACCCAGGGACTCAGAGCAGCCACAGCCGTGCTGGGCGCCCTGCACCCCCCAGGGAGACCCGTGGGTCCCCTCCAGGTCCGGGTTATAGGGTTTTGGGGAAAGGGAAGGTGAGTCTGAACCGTTTTGCTGCTGCTGTCTGTTGTTTTCTGTCTGAATTAAAAGTTTCCGAATTTGTAAGAAAATCGGGAGGAATACAGAAGCTGTTTTATCTCCATTTTCCACTTTTAAAGTTAATAAATCCCCTATTTCATCCCAAAATGAAATCGAATTTATATTTTGCAATTCAAGGTCAGATTTTTCAACAGACAGCCAGCTGGCAA
This sequence comes from Sturnus vulgaris, assembly GCF_052056855.1. Lineage (NCBI taxonomy): Eukaryota > Metazoa > Chordata > Aves > Passeriformes > Sturnidae > Sturnus > Sturnus vulgaris. Next base: position 46,794,971 of record NC_142282.1, on the reverse strand, counting down.
AACGGGCTAATTTTTTGTTAGATATTAAAACATTTCCTGAACTTAATATTTCCCTTAGTTGGTTTCTTATACTCTTTTGTAAGGCAGATTGCTGTAAGCCCATGATGTTTATCAATTTCCCACTATATCTACCCCACTACAGTTAAAAACACAGGAAGAGAGTTAGTTGTTAAAACGTGCCAGGTACACTATGGTTTTCAGGCTTTATTGGATGCGGAGCCGATGGTAATTTCGCCGTTTCTGTCGGTAAAACCCACGTGGTGCCTGGCCGCGTTAGGGACTGACCCCGCCGCAAAAACCCGCAAAAACCGCAAAAAAACACAAAAGAACCTCTGTGCCACCGCTTTGAAACTGATCAAAGCTGCCTGCCTGCCGCTGCGCCTGGGTGACTGCGTCCAGCCCACCCCAGTCCGCGCGCTACACCACGTGGCCGTGGGCACACAGAGCCGGGCGCACACCGTGCACACTCCCGCGCCTTCTCTCTTCCCCAGAGCTGCGCCGAGCGGGCCAAATGCCACCGGTGAGACCCCCCCGCGGATCACCAGGAACCCACCAACCGCGAAAGGAGGCTTTCACTCACCTTTTTTTTTCTTGCAGGCAGATGCGTCTGAGTAACTGCAGTGGGTCAGCATCCAGAACCGACCTGCCTGGGCTTCTGACAGGCTCCCGGTTCGCGCTTAAAAGCCTTCAAACTGTACAAAATGCAGCTAAAAGAAATTTAAGCTAGTTGATCAACTCCAAGGCTTCTCGAATCCCTAAAATAGGAGTCACAGCCGGACGTGGGGTGCTCTGTAGAGACCATCCAAGTTGGGACGCCAAATGAGGCTTTTTCTCTGCCCTAAAAATGGGGTCTTCACCTTTTCCTCCGGTCTAGCTCATGTGTTAGGATGAAGCCTCCTGGGCCCTTGCCTCATGGACCTAAATAAGATAACAAAAGAGGCTTTTTTCCCTGATGAAGTTGCAGGGTTTATTTCTTGTGGGTAGCAAGGAAAAGAGGGAGAAAGAGAGGGAGAAAGAGACAGAGGTCAGGGGCTACAGATCATTTCTAAGGTCTGAAAAAGCGGGCGGGGAGAAATTGGATCCCAGCCAGCCCTGTATGGCCAGGAGGGGAGAGGGACGAAGCTACAGGGCATAAGCAGGGGTAACGGAATGTACCATTTACAATGCACCTAGGAAATGCAACACAGTGCTTCAGCTTGCTCCTGTGAAAATACAATGCCAGGTTGCGGAAAGAGAATGTTACCTATCTGAACACCTACATAAATTCCCCATCATTCTCTTTGTTTAGGAGACCAAGCCAATGTCCGTGTAAATGAAAACAAGTGTGAATATTGATTTTTCTTGAATCAAGACTCAGCTTTATGTCCAAGTCAAAGGCAAATAAACCAGAAAGGCTCCGCTGAGCACAATGCAGAACTAACATGGAAGAGAGTAATTTGACTTCTTATGTAAGCAGTGTTGGAATGGTTCCCCATCCAAAATGAAGGATGTCAAATACGTCTTTGGAAATATTTTAACTTCTGTGCATTTCTTTCTTTGTAATGAACTAATCTCTAACAAGCCAGGACGTGATTGTGTTCAGTAGAAACAGATCAATGGCAACATTTAGCCTAAAGGTTTTATGAGCTTGATCAGGAAGTTCGATCTAGATTTAAAGGCACTCTAGTCATATTTAATTTTATTTCTCTCCGTACTTCAGTCTCTTAAACAGGGACCTTCAATTGGACAGGAACGGGACACTGAAGCAAATTGTAATGGATGACGTAATGGCTTACCCAGAAGCATTTTGTGGGAATTGATTTCTTTGAGGTATCCATCAGCCAGCATTTTAGTGTGAAGGAAATCTTCAAACAGGTAAAACAAAAATTCCCGTTGGTTTAAAACCTGACTGCTATATTAATTTTTCACTTTTGAGAAAATTTTCATGACCTTTAAAATTCAGACTATATCAAGTATTGTTTCAGCCATTGAAGAAAGTGCTTTTGATAGAGATAGGAGAGGGAAACCAAAACATTTATCAGAGCCACACTTTGAACTCTGTCCTTGTTACAAATGGCACTTGAGCAAATTCAGTTGCCTTTGGAACAGAAAATGACAAGGTAACAGGCTTATCATTAGGGATTTGAGTGTTCCAGGTTCTTTAGATAGTAAGTGATCTATTCAAGATGATCTCTTACTGAAATAGATCCATTTTGAGAAGGGATATGGATTTCTTAGAAGAAAGCAAATCCCTATGTTAAAACGGTGTGGTGGGTGTTTTTTGTTGTTGTTTTGCTTTTAGAACTTGCAAGGCACAATCGACTTCAAAGTTGAAGATCCAAATAAGACCACGACATTCCAAACAGGTGTTTCTTTTTGGTTGTTTTTCAATCTGTATATTTTTGGATTGTAACCAGTAGAACTGTGCTTGAACTGGAAAGAAGTAGCGGAGGTTTCAAATGTGGAACATACGGTGGAACAGTAAGCTGAGAGCATTGTGCAAGGAGAGGAAAGAGGGGAAAATGGTAAGAGTTTCCTGAGTCGGAAGGGACCCCTAGGGATCGTCAAAGTCCAAGTCCTGGCCCTGCACAGACACTCCAACAGTCCCACCCTCTGCATCCCTGAGAGCATTGGCCAAACGCTCCTGGATCTCTGGCAGCCTTGGGGCTGTGCCCATTGCCTGGAGAACCTATTCAGTGCCTGACCAGCCTCCGAGTAAAATAGCCTTTCCCTGATAGCCAGCCTAATCGTCCCCTGACACAGCTCCTGGCATTCCCTTGGCTCCTGTCCCTGGTCGCAGAGAGCAGAGAGCAAAGCTGTCCCAGTGCTGCCCTTGAGAGGAGGTGAGAGGTCCCAAGTGAGGTGTGAGCTCACTGTCCTCTCTGCAGCTGAACCGAATGCCCTCAGCCACTCTTTGTATGGCTTCCCCTCCAGCCTCTTCACTATCTCTGTGTCCCTCCTTTGGACATTTCTCCAATAGCCTGAGGTCTTTCTGACGTTGTGGCATCCAAAATTGCCCCCAGGGCTTGAAGAGAGCGCAGTCCCAGCGCAGAGCAGAGCAGGGCAATCACCTCTCTCGAGCGAGCAGTGCCACAAGATAGGGACAGTTGTCAAAAATCAGCTGGAGGAACAAATCTAACAGCGAAACAGGTGATCTAGGCACAAGAAATGGAAGAACTAGGGGAAGAAGAAGATGAGGAGAGGATTCCTTGTAAAAGTGAAGAAAATGAGCATGCAGAACAGGGACTAAGCATTATGCAGGTAAGTGAGCAAGAGAATAAGTTTGAAAGTGAAGGCAGTTTTGTGCAAAAGAAGGAGGAATAGGAAGTCTTTTTGCTGAGAATGAATAGAAAGGTTTTTTCCGTTTAGCTTGTATACGAAGCGCAGAGGGCTCTAGATCCTTTTGTGGGAAAATGGAGTGTGTAAATTTGCCAATCATTTTGGAGCGAATTTGAAGGTTTTTGGGGTCCCTGGTGAATTTTGGGTTGAATTCTGGGGATTTGAGGGTTCCCAGTTGAATGGGGGGGGGGGGGGGGATTTGGGGAGACCCAGGTGAGTTTTGAGTTGTCCCAGGTTGATTTTGGGGGAGAATTTGTGGAATGTAGGGGGATCCCGGGTAGGGAGGTTTAGGGTGAATTTGTGGAATGTGAGGACTCCCAGTTGAATTTTAGGGGGAATTTGTGGAATTCTAGGGATCTCAGGGGAATTTTGGGGTGAATTTGTTGAATTTTAGGGTATATATGTGAGTATAAGGGTTCTCAGGTGAGCTTTTGGGATGCCAGGAAGATTTTGTGGTATATTCTGTTGATTTTGGGGTATCCAGGTAAGCATTTTGGAGTCGTGGGAGAATTTATGGATGAATTTGGGGGGATGCAGGTGGATTTTCCGGGGAATATTGGTGATTTTTGGGAGTCCCAGATGGGTCTTAAAGTGAATTTGGTGGATTTGGGGGTATCTGGATGGGTTTTGAGGTGGATTGGAGACATTTTGGGGTGAATTTGGGAGGTGTTCGAAGGACTGGGTCTTGGGGGTGATTTGAGGGATTTTGGGGGTTGTAGGTGGGATTTTGGCGTGAAGCCCTGGGATTTGGGGGTCCCCCGTGAATTTTGGGGTGAATTTGTGGAATTCTGGGAGTTGCCAGGTGAGTGCTGGGCATCCCAGTGGGGACTTCGGGGTGTATTTTGTGGATTTTGGGTTTCCCAGGTGAATTTCTGAGGAGAAAAGTTTCAAAAAGGTTTTTTTTTTGAAAACAAATTAAAGCCAGAAGGTTATTGAAAATTAATAGATATGATGCAAGTAGGTAATATGCAGGCAATACACAGGGAGACAAATCATGGGGAAAATACAGTGGTAACACATGAGTGTGTGAGGATGGGATCAGTATAGCTAAGGCTCAGTTGAAGCTGAATTTGGAAAAGCATGCCAAAAATAAGAATAATAAAGGCACCTACGGGTATTTCAGTGGGAAAAGGAAGATGAAAAGAAACCTATCACACCTCCCCTATTCCCCCCCACCCCCATAAGCCAGACAGGACTAGTGACAACAGACAATGAGAAGGCTGAGGTACTCAAAAAGTGTTGGTCTCAATTTTTACTGCCAGTCACTCTTTCCACATCTGTCAGGTTATTGGACTGGTGGACTTGATTCTAAGCCATAGTACCAGGTCAGCTTTCAGACCACTTGAGGAACCTGAGCATGCAAGACCATGGGACCCACCCAGAGGCATGTCAGGGCCCTGAGAGAACTGGCAGCTGTAGTTGCTAAGGTGCTTCCTCCATCATATTTGAGAAATCAAGGCAACCAGCTGAAGCCTCCAGACACTGTGCTGTATTGACTCCAATACTCTTGGTCTTTTTTGTAAATCTTAGAGCTCTGAGTCAATTTCTGCAGAGGATTCCCAATGCAGTTTAAAAATGGAATCTTTGTTATTGGTCCTCATGTTGATCTTGGATATTTCCATTTTCTTCACTCCTATATTTTCGAAACATTTGTAATGACTGAAAAGAAAGCTGAGAGGAGGCATTATGCTCTTTCCAGTGATATAAATGGACCAGTATTCTTTTCAGACAAATATATTTTTGCTGTGTCTAAGCACATGTGCATACCTGTGTTTGATTTATGTGTCCAGGTTTTGGCAATGGGGCAGCCACAGGGCCGTCCTGTGACAATGGCCCAGGTGCTGCCCCGTCCCGCTTTCTTCCAACTGGCTCCACTTCAGGATGTCCTCCTTGCTGAGGAAGAGGTTGGGACTGCACCTTTAGAAATGTGACTTTCTGGGTTTGTTTTGTTTTGTTTTGGTTTGTTATTTTTAAAGTTACTATAAACATTCACCCTAATTTTTTTATGTGTTGGGTTTGGAGGTTTTTTTTCAGTTTAGGATGGATTTTTTTGTGGGCTTTTTTGGTGGCCTTTTTTGTCTCTTTGTGGATTATTGGTTGGGGTTTTTTCTGTGTTTGTTTGGTCTGCTTTGTTTATTCGTTTGTTTGTTTATTACGGTACTGTAGAGTTTTTTAAGCAAATTGATTGGAAAACTGAATAGTCCTCCACTATAGTCTCCTGGATTCACCTGAGACTGTTCCTAGGCATCTCCCTGATCCTTGTTGCAAAGAGCCTCACATCATTCTCCTGAGGAAACTGTCTGATTATGGTTTGGATGGGTGGGGTGTTTGCTGGGTGACAAACTGGGTGATGGCCAGGCCCACAGAGTGGTGGGAAATAGAGTTCATCCAGCTGGTCCCCAAGGCTCAGTCTTGGGCCCAGTCCTGTTTAATATCTTTATCAGTGATCTGGACAAGGGGATAGAGTACACGCCCAGGAAGTTCACAGATGGTGCAAAGTTGGCTGGTAGTGTTTTTTTCTTCTGGAGGACAGCAGGCTCTGCTTCTTCTTCCTCCTGTTCTGAGGTCGCTGCTCCCTCTTCATCCCTCATTAAGTGTGCTGATTTTGTCACTTGGATGAGAAAACAAACAATTTTAGCAACAATACTAGTGGCAGGGTGCAAGAAAGGAAGAGTTCACATGGATCCCCCCCCAACAACAGACAATACCTGATGGCTCCTCTGCCCAGCTTACTGACTACACCGGAACACATTCTCCCCCAAAGATACTCTGTTCTCCCTGCCCCAGCCATTATGTGAGATGGAATAGAATAACTAAGATTAAGATTCTCCCTATGTAACTCCATCATACTTCGATTCTGGGAAAAAAAAATTCTTGAAGTTCTATCATTTCAGATCATTTGAATTTGAATTTGCATACTAAAAAGTCTAGCCAGAAACTCATAACAATGTTAATAGCCCATTCTAGAATGTCCGAGATGATATACACTTCTTTCAAGAGAATGTGATACCTCACATGACTTCTCCAGAATTTCAATGAACAGCTTGAGTAGTCTACAAGATTCTTGCTGCCATCTGGATTTCCTGGTATTTGGCTGGACTATGAAAGCCAACCAGCTATTCAGCAGAGGGAATATTAGTGTGATACTTGATGGTATGTGAGATGGAACACAGTAATTTATGGCTTTTTGCATAGTGATGAAGCTGTAAAGAAAGCTCCATAATGCTCAGACAAGGAGGCTGCTGGACTTCAAGCAGCAAAGGCCGAAAATGAACCAGTGAAAAAGTGGCGTTGAAAAAAAAAAAAAGCCAGGTGGGGAGCAAAGTGCTACTTAAGAGCAGTTTACTCAAAGAGGAAATCTAGTGAAAAAGAAAGTCGAAGAGTGAAGGAATAAGAGGGAAAATGAAACTAAGGAAGGAAATCAATCTCAGCTCATCATTTCAGAAGCTAACCATTTGTCTTTGCAATGATGCATAAAATGAGAAATAATAAATATGTCTGCGCCAAAATCTGAAATATGAACTTTATTGCATTCTGTCTTTCACGGAATCATACAACAGTCTGTGATTAAAGATCATCTAGTCCAACTTCCTTGCCCAGTAGATCTTAGAGTCGATCAAATTGATCAAGACTAGCCAAACTGATAAGGAGCACTCTCGATGATGGGGCATCCACAGGTTCTCGTGGTGCTAGGCAGAGTGTCCGGAGGTAGTAGGGTGAGGTGGGAGAGCACCAGAGCCATGTCCAAAGGCAGGGAGCGTGGATCTCAGCGCTGGGGTGGCAGGGGAGATGCCAGATAGGAGCAGGAGGCGTCCTCTCCCTCCACAAGCCAAACGAGAGAGTTTTCCAGCCCACTCCCGACCCCCATCCCACCTATCCTTTTTCCGGTTTCCCCCGTCCTCCTCCCTCCACCCACCTCCCTGGGAGAGAACATTACCTTAAGGTGTAGCCACTTAGCATAGTAATGGGAGAAATTCCACAGAAAGAAAAGGGAAGCATTCAACCCCCAACATTATCCACCCCTTTGTTTCTCCCATACTAATATGCTATATCAAATTAAAGCGTTACATTATATATACATACATGCAGTTAGAGACATACGCACAGTACTATAGGTATTTCACCCTAAAACAAGGTCTCCTTGGGGTATGCATTGGGTCTGTCCACTCTTTTGCATCACCCTCCAGGTGCAACCTGGTCCCTGAGCGAATACAACTCCACGGGTGGGATTGTCTTTGCTGGAGGCAGGATTCACCCAAACAGTTTTTCCTAGCATACCTCTCATGTGTACCACTGGAACCTTATCTCCATCTGATATTCCCAAGGGTTCAGATTGGGCAAGGCCTGCTCGGTTAGTGGAACCTCGGGTGTTCACTAACCATGTGGCCTTTGGTAGGTTAATCTCCCAGTTCTTCAAAGTTCCCCCACCCAGTGCCTTCAAGGTGGTTTTAAGCAGGCCATTGCACCGTTCAACTTTCCCTGCAGCTGGTGCATGGTAGGGGATATGGTACACCCACTCTATGCCGTGTTCTCTAGCCCAGGTGTGTATAAGGCCGTTCTTGAAATGAGTCCCATTGTCTGACTCAATTCTCTAAGGGGTACCATGCCTCCAAAGAACTTGTTTTTCCAGGCCCAAGATGGTGTTCCGAGCAGTGGCATGAGGCGCAGGGTAGATCTCTAACCATCCAGTGGTGGCTTCCACCATGGTCAGTACATAGCGCTTGCCGTGGCGGGTTTGAGGCAGTGTGATGTAGTCAATCTGCCAGGCCTCTCCATACTTATATTTGGCCCATCGCCCCCCATACCAGAGGGGCTTCACCGGCTTGGCCTGCTTGATGGCAGCACACGTCTCACAGTCATGGATAACTTGAGAAATACTGTCCATGGTTAAATCCACCCCTCAGTCTCGTGCCCACTTATATGTGGCATCTCTGCCCTGATGACCTGAGGCATCATGGGCCCATCGAGCCAGGAACAACTCTCCCTTGTGTTCCCAATCTAAATCTATCTCTGACACCTCTATCTGTGCAGCCTGATCTACCTGCTCATTGTGTCGGTGTTCCTCATTAGCCTGACTCTTGGGGACATGGGCATCTACGTGACGGACTTTCACAGGCAGCTTCTCTACCCGGGTGGCAATGTCTTTCCATTCATAGGCAGCCCAGATTGGTTTTCCCCTACGTTGCCATTTAGCCTTTTTCCACCTTTCCAGCCAACCCCACAGAGCATTGGCTACCATCCATGAATCAGTGTAAAGGTAGAGTTTTGGCCACTTCTCTCTTTCAGCAATGTCCAGGGCCAGCTGAACAGCTTTGAGTTAAGCAAGTTGACTCGATCCAGGTTCTCCTTGTGCAACCTGTCCTGTGGGGCTCCATACGGCTGCTTTCCACTTCCGGTTCATCCCCACGATGGGGCAGGAACCATCAGTGAAAAGAGCATAGCATGTTTCATCTGCTGGCAGTTGGTTATACGGTGGGGCTTCTTCAGCCCGGGTCACTTGTTCCTGTTCCTCTTCGTCAGCAAGACCAAAGACTTCCCCTTCCGGCCAGTTGGCAATTATCTCCAAAATCCCAGGGCGATTCGGGATCCCAATACAGGCGCGTTGTGTGATGAGGGCAATCCATTTGCTCCATGTGGCGTCAGTGGCATGGTGGGTTGAGGGAACCTTTCCTTTAAACATCCACCCCAGCACTGGCAGTCGGGGTGCCAGGAGGAGTTGTGTTTCCGTGCCAACCACCTCTGAGGCAGCTTGAACCCCTTCATAGGCGGCCAAGATCTCCCTCTCCGTTGGAGTATAGTTGGCCTCGGACCCTCTGTAGCTTCGACTCCAGAATCCCAGTGGTCGGCCTCGCGTCTCACCAGGCACCTTCTGCCACAGGCTCCAGGACAGACCATGGTTCCCGGCTGCAGAGTAGAGCGCGTTCTTCACATCTGGTCCCATCCTGACTTCGCCAAGGGCTACTGCATGAGCGATCTCCTGCTTGATCTGGGCAAAGGCTTGCTGCTGCTCAGGGCCCCAGTGGAAATCGTTCTTCTTGCGGGTGACCAGGTGAAGAGGGCTCACAATCTGGCTGTACTCAGGAATGTGCGTTCTCCAAAAGCCTATGGCACCTACGAAGGCTTGTGCTTCCTTCTTGCTGGTGGGTGGAGACATTGCAGTGATCTTTTTGATGACCTCACTCGGAATCTGGCGCCGTCCATCTTGCCACTTTACTCCCAGGAACTGGATCTCTTGGGCATGCCCTTTGACTTTCCTGTTTTGAATGGTGAAGCCGGCTCCCAGCAGAATCTCAGTGATCTTTTCTCCTTTCTGAAATACCTCCATTGCCGTATCCCCCCACACAATGATGTCATCAATGTACTGCAGATGTTCTGGAGATCCACCCCTCTCCAATGTAGCCTGGATCAATCTATGACAGATGGTGGGGCTGTGTTTCCACCCCTGGGGCAGTAGGTTCCACGTGTATTGCACACCCCTCCAGGTGAAAGCAAACTGAGGCCTGCACTCTACTGCCAGAGGAATGGAGAAAAATGCATTGGCAATGTCAATGGTGGAGTACCACTTTGCTGCCTTGGACTCCAGCTCGTACTGGAGTTCCTGCATGTCAGGCACAGCAGCTCTCAGTGGTGGAGTCATTTCATTCAATGCACGATAGTCCACGGTTAATCTCCATTCTCCTTCAGATTTACGCACAGGCCAGATGGGGCTGTTGAAGGGTGATTGGGTTTTACTGACCACCCCTTGGCTCTCCAGCTCACGGATCATCTTGTGGATGGGGATCACGGCATCTCGATTCGTCCGGTACTGCCGGCGGTGCACTGTTGAGGTAGCAGTTGGCACCTGTTGCTCTTTCACCCTGAGGAGTCCCACTGCAGATGGGTTTTCTGATAGCCCAGGCAGGGTGTTCAACTGCTTAATGCCCTCTGCCACCACAGCAGCTATTCCAAAAGCCCACCTGAGTCCCTTTGGGTCTTTGTAATAGCCGTTCCTGAGGAAGTCTATGCCTAGGATACATGGTGCCTCTGGGCCAGTCACAATTGGATGTTTCTTCCACTCTTTCCCAGTCAGGCTCACCTCAGCCTCCAGCAAAGTCAATTCCTGAGATCCCCCCGTAACCCCGGCGATTGAAACAGGGTCCTCCCCGACATGTCCCGATGGTATTAATGTACACTGTGAACCAGTGTCAACCAATGCACTGTGTTCCTGTGGCTCTGATGTGCCAGCCCATGGGATCCACACCGTCCAAAAGATCCGGTTTTCCTGTGCTTCTCCCTGGCTAGAGGAAGGGCCCCCCTAGCCCTTGTTATTATTTCTCTCCTGGGCATACATAGTGGAGGTTCCTTCAAGGGGATCTGACAGATCATCTTCCCTTCTGTAATACCCTGCACCTTGGTCATGGGAGGCTGAGGCTACCTTCACTTTAGTGGAGTTCCCTCTGTTAGTGTTCCCCTCCCTGAGTTGGCGCACCCGTGCTGCCAGGACAGAAGTGGGTTTCCCATCCCACCTTCTCATGTCTTCCCCGTGGTCACGTAGAAAAAAACCAAAGGTCAGCACGTGGGTGTACCCTCTCTCCCTAGCTGGGGGGCGTTGGGCTCTACTTTTGGGGTCCATGACTCGCACTGGCGCTGCACTGATCTTCGTCACCTCTTCCCTTATCTCCTTCATCTCCTCCTTAAACTCCTCTCTGAGGTCCTTAACCACAGCAGAGACATGAGCCTGCATTGGGCCAGCCATCATACTCTGAAAATTCCTGAGCCTGTTGGCAACAGAACCCACTGTCACTTGGTTGGTATCAGCATTAATCATTGCAATAAAGGGGGTATATTAAGATGGGCCCAGGTTTGCCAGATTCCACAACCTCTGCCCTGTGCACCTGACCTTGTCAGGGTCATTGTCATGCTGTCCATCCCTCCCAAAGAGCACCTCCAGTACTGCCACTTCTCTCAGCTCTTGGATCCCTTCCTCAAGGGTATTCCAAGGGGTTCTCTGGTGGTGCTCCTGCATTCTTTCCCTGTGGACAAATCTCTCTCTCACACTCATTAAAAGTTGCTCCCAGAGGGAAAGGAGCCCTGTCTCCCTTACAAATACTTGGTCCACACCTGAGTCCTGGGTCAAGGCTCCCAAATTCCTTGCCTCAGTACCATCCAGTTGCACACCTGTACCCATAAGGTCCCAGACCCGCAGTAACCAGGTTATAAAAGGCTCATGGCCCCGTCGTACAATGTCTTTTCGCAGGTTACGGAGACTCTCGTATGACAGGGACTCGGTGATGATCTCAACTTCTGGCTCCCCTGCTGGTTGTGAGGGGGCCCCTTCCTGACCCTTATTATCTGGGTGCCTTGTTTTCATCTTAGACTTCCTAGTTTCCACAGGGGCAACTGCTGCTGCTGAGTGCCCTTGCAGTTCAGCTGGAACCTGGACAGCTGTAACGTCTGTGGGTCCCACTGCTGTACCATCAGAGTCTCCCTCTTTAAGGCAGGGGGAGGGTTTCTCACCAGCTGGGGAGAGGTACTCCTTCAGCATCTGGCCCATCTCACGTATTTCCTTCGCTAGCACCCCCACCCATTCTGGGTGGTTCCTTTCCGAGGTGGGCTGTGGGGCAGGGTCAAACTCTGGGTTAATATCCCTAGTCTCTGGGATAGGATCAGGCTCTCGGGTAGCATCCCTAGTCCCTTGCTGTAGGTATCAGGGTTGTTATCCAAGTCAATCTCCCCTTACATTTGAATGTTAGATAGAACAGGTTTAACAGGGATATAAGCAACACTAGCCACAGTATAATGTCATTAGCATTTAAAGCGGATTTGAACCACTTTAAGACTGGTGGGGTGAACTTCAAAAACTGTGTGATGGGTTGGGAGAAGATTTCACCTGCTTCCACTTCCTCACAGTAAGTACCATTATTGAAGTAGCCCCCGAAACACACACTTAGAGTGCGATAGCTCTGAATCCATGTGGCCATCTTCCAGAGAAAATTAAAAATCCATGAATTCCTCAACTGATCAACCCACAAAATGAACCGGATAATAGCCACAGTAACCTTGGTTATGAGACTCATGTTTAAAAAAGGGCTTGTAAATGGGAGAGATATAGCAGTGACCACATGGAGACCAATCGAGGGTAAGCTGGACAGCATTGTGTCACCTATCACAAGCTTGGGTAATTCAAGAACTGTTATCCCCTTTTCTACCCCTCTCCAAATGCCCTCAGGCAATGCCTCAAGTTCCGGGCACCAAAATCTGTCTTGGTTTGAAAGACAGGTATGGTCTAAGGAAAGGCAAGAGCCCCTTTCCTGCGATGCAGAGTGCAACCCCCTCCCTTTTTAATTATTTTAGGTTCAAATCAGAGGCCTTCAGGCAGGAGATGTGGGGATAAGAATAACAGTTCTCTACTGATATCTAACAAGGCAGAAAACAACAGCTATAAAAATCGACAACAGATCAGAAGAGAACAATATAACTCAGCTCCAGTCTCTTTTGGCCTCAGGCCATCTCCCTGTGCTCAGTTACCAATGCTGTGGGGGCAGGGCAGGTCCCGCACAGTTGAAGAGGGCTGGAATGACGGCGGCAGCGGCCCAGGGGTGAGAAGGATGGGGAAAGTGACTCCCCCCTCACGGTGTCTGTCGTGGTGCTCGGCAGAGTGTCCGGAGGTAGTAGGGTGAGGTGGGAGAGCAGCAGAGCGATGTCCAAAGGCAGGGAGCATGGATCTCAGCCCTGGGGTGGCAGGGGAGATGCCAGATCGGAGTACGGGGGGTCCTCTCCCTCCAGGAGCCAAACAAGAGAGAGTTTTCCAGCCCGCTCCCGACCCCCGTCCCGCCTTTCCTTTTTCCGGTTTCAAACCCCCCTCCCTCCACCCGCCTCCCTGCGAGAGAACATTACCTTAAGGTGTAGCCACTTAGCATAACAATGGGATAAATTCCACAGAAAGAAAAGGGAAGAATTCAACCCCCAACAATGGAGTACACCACAGCGAAGGTGTGAGGAAGTGCACTGCCCCAGCTTTTGCCCTGGCGTAAAACGGCTGTGGGCTACTTTTCCAATCAGCAAGAGCACTGAGAAGAGAAAGCAATTGTGAAGGTGCTCTTCGGGTGCTCGTGTGCTCTTCGCTGCACTGTGCTCGCAAGCCAGGCGCCCTGCAGCTTCGTTCTTTGCCTTCTGCCGTCCGGACAGAGCTGAACTCCAGCGGTCAGTTTCAGCTCTGCCCAACAGCTTGTTCTCAGTTCAGCGGGCAAGCACGCCCTGTTGCCTTGGCTCCGAGTGCAAAGCCCCTAGTGAGCTCTCACTTAGTGCAATGCACCCAGAAAGACGCTCTCGCTCGTCTTTCAAGGAGGGATTCCTAACAGCAGAAGCAGCAGAAGCACAAACTGGATGACGAGAAGGGACAATGTAGAACACGTCTCTGTCCTGGCACATTTTCGTGTGCGATATGTCCCTCCAGGTCCTCGGTCCTTGCGAAGCATACGTACGGTGAGCGCTGCTACTTGCAGCTGAGAAGGACCGTGGAGCTAGCAGCGAATTCGGAGAGGGCTGAGCACGTAGTCAAGGAGTGAGAAGTGCCCCTGCAATGCTGTGCTAATAGTGGCTTCCTCGCGTCGGGGGCGAGCTCCGGCCACAAGACCTTCTCGTCCTGGCAACAGATCTCTGTGAAGGGCGTGGGCGAAAAGCTTTCGATTTCCATTCGAACTGCGAGAGAGGCAGACTGTTGCACGGAGCTCTGAGAACAAAGGTGCAAGCCCTAGGCGAGCTTGGGCAGAAGCAGCGTTCTCGACCGCTTGGCTGCCGGCACACTGCTGGCTGTGTGGCGCCGCTTCAGTGGCTTCTGGCCTCCGGGGAGTGAAAGCAGTGCCAGGCATGGGAAAGGGCCGTGAACACAGTCGCACAAGTACCGTGCTTGTGTGCACCACGTTACAGGCTACTAGGAGAGGAAGGTGGCTGCCTTTCGCTTGCCTAGCCAAGTGCCGTTAGCAGTCGGAAGGAGCAAGCTGAAGCACTGCTGCTTGTGCTGCTCCTTGGATCCCTTGCAGCCCCCTGTGGAAACATTGGCGGTCACTTCTAGGCTCCGAGTTGCAGAGAGAACCACGGTAAATGCCGCGGAGAAGGGAAATACAGAGTGCAGCGACGAGCTGGACGTGGCTTACGCGCAATAAGTAGAAGGTGAACATGGGCACTGCCTCTTCAATCTGGCCCCCTCTGCTCTGGTAGCAACTTTTGCAAGTAGGCAAAGGGAGCTCCGAGTATGCAGAAAGGAGGGTAGCGAGACGCCGTGTGTTAGGCGCTCTTTCAGGGCTGCTGACAGAGTGTAACGGCTTTTTCTCGGCCAAATACAGAGTCTTTCACCCTCCTCCGGTCTAGCTCAGGTGTTAGGGTGATATTCCTCTGGGCCTTAGCCACAGAGACGTAGATAAGATATCAAAAGAGGCTCTTTCCCCTGATAAAGTTACAGGTTTATTTCTCGTGGGTAGTGAGTGAAAAGGGAAGGGAAAAGAGCGGGGGAAGAGAGAGAAAAGAGGGGGAAGAACAGGGTAAAAGCGTGGGGGGGGAAAAGAGAACGGGGGAAGAGAAAAAGGGGGGGAAAAAAGAAAGAGCGGGATAAGAGATCTGGGGGAAAAAAGAGATGCGGGAAAAGAGTGGGGGGAAAAAAGAGAACGGGATAAGAGAGCGAGGTCAGCGGGTCCTGACCTTTTCTAGGGTCTGGAAAGGGGGGGCGGGGAGAAATTGGATCCCAGCCAGCTCTGTGTGGCCAGGAGGGGAGAGGGACCAAGATACAGGGCACAGCAGGGGTCACGGGATGTACCATTTACAATGTATCTAGGGAACGCAACAACAGAGGGCTACTTTAAGAACGCCTTATTCTTCCTCGCATTCTTCTCACATCTCTCTAGCTGCATGGAGAACACCACAGCTAAGGTGTGAGGAAGGGCACTGACCCAGCTCTTGGCCTGGCCTGCCTGTGCTGGGCCTTTAGCTGCACACCAGAACAATTGCATTTCTTACCCGCAAGGTAAAAAATGTGCAAGTTTAGCATCAGTATTGGCAAGTGCCTAGGCATTAAGTGGAGAGACCACGTATGAGGGAGTCTTTTGCGGTTTCCTCCCCCATGGCATAGGTTTATTCTCATTCTCATGCTGAACTGAAATGTCCGGGCATGGCAAGTGTGGCCTGCCTTGTGCAGAGACAAACACAAATGTGGGGCTATGATCCTCTGTTCCGGTCCTCTGGTTCTGGGCGTGTGGGCCGCCATGAGCCCGCAGCAGCCGCCAAGGACACTGTGGATTGTGGATGAGGCTGGGCTGGCCCCCCGTCCCCGTTGGTCTGACAGCGGCATGAATGGCATCCGAGCGGCATTGTGTGAGGGCCCCATGGGGGGCGGGAAGAGAGCAGGGAGTGACCCCAAGCGACACCAGAAGCGATATCCGTAGGGCCCCGAAGGCCATCGGTGGCGTCGAGTTTCACGGGGAGGAGGCTGCTAAGCTGCTTGGAAAGCTGGAGCTCCTCAGTTCTAGGACAAACTGGGAGAGCTGTGTGTGCTCAGTCTGGCTAACAGAAGGCTCCAGGGCAGCCTTCAAGCCCCTTGCAGTGCCGGCTGGGGCTCCAAGATAGCTGTGGAGCGACTTTGGAAATGGGTCTGGACTCAAAGGACAAGGGGGTATAGCTTTAAATGCCAGAGGGCGGGGGTAGATGGGATATTGGAAAGGAATTCTTCCTTGTGTGGGTGCTGAGGCCTGGCACATGTTGCTCAAAGAGGCTGTGTGGGAGCCCCATGGCTGGAAGTGTCCAGGGCCAGGCTGGAGCGGACATGGAGCAACCTGGACTAGTGGAAAAGTGTCCCTGCTCATGTCAGGATGTGGGAAGAAGAGAATCTATCATCTCTAAGGTCGCTTCCAGTCCAAACCATTCTGGGATTCTAGGATTCATGGAAGGCCCTTTTCCAAGTGAAGTGTTGTATCTCTTGGCTCCCAGCTTGGAGATGCCAATTCTTCTGGAAGCAGGCCTCGCCAAGCTGCTGTGATGAGCCATGGGTTCTCAATAGGATGACTGTGATATATTTGCAGAGAGGAAGGCTGCAGACCGATCTTCAAGGCCCAGGTAAAACAAGCAAAGGATGGAATAAAAGCCAAAGTTTGGTTATGTTAGTCAGTTTGCTGGCTGTTGAAATGGCCCCAGGTCATTTTCAACATTTCTAATTTAGATTTGTTTGAGTAAAAAATGAATGTGTTACCTCCAGCGTAGGCTCTCCATTGCATCTCCATGTGCTCCCATCTCCTTGTTGTATATCAGGTTCTATTAACTGAAGACAGAATCATAACAGAGTAGTAAAACATTTAGAGGTGTAGTTAGCCAGCTTCAGGAGTTTTCAACGCTGCTGTTGACTTTTCTGGTAACTGTAAGCAAGGCAACACAATCCAGTTACTCCACTTTTCCTCTCTGAGGAAAAGATGATTTTTTTTTTCCTCATTTTGAAAATAGCCTAGAATGAAGAGAGTTATGCATGTGGCATGTAGGATTCATTATTTTACCTTTCTCTTCTGCTGTCTTTTGCCTACTAGTTTTTTTAATTTTTTTTTCTCGCTGTTCTCCATTCAGTAGGTTTGAAAGAATTCTAATTGTTGAGATGATGGTTCTTTGAAGGCTGACTTAGCCCACCTTTTGGGTGAAGGAAAGAAGAAGACAAGGTCCTCTAAGAAGAGTAAAAAGCATACTTTAAAGAGACATTCAGAGATGTCTGCAGATGCCATGCAATTACCATGTAATCAGCAGAAATGTGTTGGAAAAACACCTGTCAGTGACTTCACAAGAAAGCCACACTCAAGGCAGGTAAAGAACAGAAGCATAAAACCCCAAAGGTATGAAATGGACAGATTTTCATTGGGAATGAGCAACTCCTGTATTCTTGGTTCTAGAATTAGGGGCCTGTAATAAATAGACTGTCTCCTTGCCAAACGTAAATTTGGTGTAATGAACTGCTCACTGCCTGTTGAAGTGCAGGGCTAGTAGACTAATATTTGCCATGGCAGGCATATTGTATGGCTTTCCTGTTAAAAAGAAATTGGTTTTGCTCATAGCAATCTAGATATGTACCCAGTCTGACACCTATTTTTTAGGCTATATTTCCAAGTAAATTGTTTTCATGATGATGCAGTAAGTTTATGTCATGAACAGGAATGAAGTGATTGCATGCATCCTTTTTTACCCCATGCCAGCTGCTGAATAATGAGACAGAGACTCTCACTGACGCCAAGGAGTGCCCAAGCTTTTGGGAAAAGCACTGGACAGATAAAGCTAATTTTCACATTTCTTGCTAGCATCTACTTCAAAGTTCATGGGTTTGTTCATCTTTTAGAGCTGTTCTAGATGTCTTTGTAGTTTACATGTACTAAATGTAGCAGGTATTGCTTTCATGCTGTCCTAATAGATTTGAAGTTGGGATCTACTCAGGCTTCAATGTCTCAGAAGAAGCAACGTTGATTCTTTGAATTCTATTCCTGAACGTGAGAATGATACTTCTGTAGTTAATGAATTAATTAAATCGAATTCACTTGAATGGAAAAATTGTCTTGTTCATGTAGATTTTAACTTGGGAAATTGATATTTGAGTTCTACTTTTCATTGTTGTTGCTTTTCTGTATTCTTTGATTGCACAGATAGCAGATGTACTGACCAAATATTCTGTGAAACTGGAGGAAATGTCCTTCCTCTTGGCAGCTGATGTTCACAAGCTCATTAACGCTAAGGCCATGGTAAATGTTTTACCTGGGGCAAGATAGCAGTCTGAATATTCCTAGAATGTCTTCCTTTCCCCAAATGAAATTCATTTTTTCTGCCTATCAATCACTGAAATATAGAAGAAATTTCTACTTGGCAGGGTATTGGTTATCATTTGTGTTCTTTTCTCCCCTCATTTTCTGTAGAAGAGACAATTTTTTGTTTGTTTTTGCATGTTGTATGCTGCTTCTACTTCTGGTTTTATTTTTTAATACACAGAATGTAAAGAGAGCACTGCTGGATAATGAGAGGGCAGCTACCAAGCTACTCTTGAATCGAATGAAATCAGAGCTTGAGAAAGAAAAATGGCATCAACTGAAATGGCAAGGGAGAGTCAAGGACTGGAAGCTCATGCAAAAGAAGTGTGTAGTTCAGAGTTTCAGGTCAGAAATGTGGCAGTCTTCTTTTGGACAATGAGCAACACAAAGTGGCTAGTGTTCACTTTTGATTTCTATGAAAGTAATACTTGATCATTTTTTCTTTAAACTTGATATCTCGTTTGATATCACATATATCATGTGAATCCATTCTGCATATCTACTTTCCATCCTGCAGAGAATTTATGGCAAGTGAAGAAATACAGAATCCCCCAACTGTGAATATGGAAATGGAAATGTTGGTAAAGGAGCAGATGGTACTTGCATTTATTTATCACTGCTATGCTGCTATTCAGACAAATAGTCTGTTTATGATTCAACAATTCAATGCGACATCAAGTAAATAGCAAAGCAAAACTAACTACCGAAAGCACTATAAAGGCCAGATATTAGCTTGGATCAAAACAGGTATTCTCCTGGCATTGTTTACAAAGAAGTCAGCATGTGAAACAGAAGGCACAATCTGGTCTGTGCCTTGTTTTGGGTATGCCCGGAAGAAGGAAATTTTGATTTCACATATAAGAAAAGAAATGTTGACATTTGAATGAGATTGTTCATACCCCAGAAAAGGTTGCTTTGAAAGGTTGTGGAGGTCCTCTTAGTAAACATGGCTTTACAAGTCCTTTCCACCAGGAGACAACAGCTGCAGAACATCTGGGTGTGCCAGTGTTGAGAGCACCAGCAAAGATCAAAGTGGAGAAGTTGGTGAACAATGGCAGTGGCCTGGGGGAGAGCAAGTGGGGTGCTGGCTGTGGGCCCAGGGGAGTCCTGACTGATTTAGGAGGTGTGTGATGGTCTGTACCAGCAAGCGGAGTAGTGCTGTGGCCTTGGGACACTGCAAATACTGGAATTCAGTGGGGTCACTGTGCAGGCTGAGTGTCCGAGCTGCTGGAGGGACCCAGTTTGCCCACATGTAAACATCCAGTCTCACTCCTGCCAGCCACAGAAAGGAGCAGGATGTGGCTGCTGGCGATGCCTGTCATGTATATGTAGTGTACACGTGTGCTATCCCAGCCTGCTGGGAACACTTCTTCTTTGTGACTGCTTGGGCTGAGGGAGAGAAAGCAGTGTTAGTTTCTGAGGTTTCGAGTTTGCTTGAGTTTCTCAGGCTGTTTCTGGAGCCACCCAGAGTTGTCTTCCTTGAAGCATTTCAATTCCTGGTAATTTTCAAAATTCAAACAGACACAGCCCTAAGCTAGTTGATCTGACTTCAGAGCTATTCTTACGCTGAGCTGTTGGATGATCTGATCTCCTGAGATGTCTTCCATCTCAGTTTATGACCTGGTTCTTGTGAAAAGTAGGACCTTTTATCCTGGAGAAGAGAGGTTTCTGGAGAGACAGTATGGTGGCCTTTGAATATGTAAAGAGGGTATATGACAAATGGAGAAAGACTTTTTAGGAAGGTTTGCAGAGACAGGACAAGGGGCCATGCTTTCAAACTGAGACTAGGTTTATATTGGCTAAAAGGGAAAACTTTTCTACAATGAAGCTGGTGAGACACTCAAACGGGTGTTCCAGAGAAGTTGTGGATGCCCCATCATTGAGAGTGCTCCTTAGTTTGGCTAGTCTTGAGCAATTTGATCGACTGTAAGATCTGCCTGGCAAGGAAGTTGGACTAGATGTTCTTTAATCACAGACTGTTGTATGATTCCATGAAAGTCAGAATGCAATAAAGTTCATATTTCAGATTTTGGTGCAGACATATTTATTATTTCTCACTTTATGCATCATTGCAAGGACAACTTGTTAGCTTCTGAAATGATGAGCTGAGATTGATTTCCTTCCTTAGTTTCATTTTCCCTGTTATTCCTTCACTCTTGGACTTTTTTTTTCACTAGATTTCCTCTTTTAGTAAACTGCCCTATAGCATCACTTTGCTCCCCACCTGGCTTTTTTTTTTCAATGACACCTTTTCACTGGTTCGTTTTGGGCCTTTGCTGCTTGAAGTCCAGCAGCCTCCTTGTCTGAGCATTATGGAGCTTTCTTTACAGCTTCATCACTATGCAAAAAGCCATAAATTACTGTGTTCCATCTCACATACCATCAAGTACCACACTAATATTCCCTCTGCTGAATAGCTGGTTGGCTTACATAGACCAGCCAAATACCAGGAAATCCAGATGGCAGCAAGAATCTTGTAGACTACTCAAGCTGTTCATTGAAATTCTGGAGAAGTCACGTGAGGTATCACATTCTCTTGAAAGAAGTGTATATCATCTTGGACATTCTAGAATGGGCTATTAATATTGTCATGTGTTTCTGGCTAGACTTTTTAGTATGCAAATTCAAATTCAAATGATCTGAAATGATAGAACTTCAAGAAATTTTTTTCCCAGAATCGAAGTATGATGGAGTTACATAGGGAGAATCTTAATCTTAGTTATTCTATTCCATCTCACATCATGGCTGGGGGTAGGGAGAAGGGAGTATCTTTGGGGGACAATGGGTTCCGGTGTAGTCAGTAAGTGGGCTCAGAGGAGCCATCAGGTATTGTCTATTTTTTTGGGGGGGGGGGAGTATTCATGTGAACTCTTCCTTTCTTGTACCCTGCCACTAGTAATGTTGCTAAAATTGTTTGTTTTCTCATCCAAGTGACAAAATCAGCACACTTAATGAGGGATGAAGAGGGAGCAGCGACCTCAGAACAGGAGGAAGAAGAAGCAGAGCCTGCTGTCCTCCAGAAGAAAAAAACACTACCAGCCAACTTTGCATCATTTGTGAACTTCCTGGGCTTGTACTCTATCCCCTTGTCCAGATCACTGATAAAGATATTAAACAGGACTGGGCCCAAGACTGAGCCTTGGGGACCAGCTGGATGAACTCTATTTCCCACCACTCTGTGGGCCTGTCCATCACACAGTTTGTCACCCAGCAAACAGCCCACCCATCCAAACCATAAGCAGACAGTTTCCTCAGGAGAATGATGTGAGACTCATGGCAAAAAGGATCAGGGAGATGCCTAGGAAGAGTCTCTGGTGAATCCAGGAGACTATAGTGGAGGACTATTCAGTTTTCCAATCAATTTGCTTAAAGAACTCTACAAAACCTTAACAAAAAAACAAACAAACGAACAAACAAAGCAGACCAAACAAACACAGAAAAAACCCCAACCAATAATCCACAAAGAGACAAAAAAGCCCCCAAAAAAGCCCACAAAAAAACCCACCCAAAACTGGGAAAAAAACCCCAAACCCAACACATCAAAAAAATCAAGGTGAAGGTTTTTAGTAACATTAAAAATAAGAAAACAAAACAAAACAAAAAAAACCCAGAAAGTCCCATTTCTAAAGGTGCAGTCCCAGCCTCTTCTCTCGGCAGGGAGGACATCCTGAAGTGGAGCCAGAAGGAAGAATGCAGGTCAGGGCAGCACCTTGGCCATTGTCACAGGACGGCCCTGTGGCTGCCCCATTGCCAAAACCTGGACACATAAATCAAACACAGGTATGCACATGTGCTTAGACACAGCAAAAATATATTTGTCTGAAAAGAATACTGGTCCATTTACTTCACTGGAAAGAGCATAATGCTTCGTCTCAGCTTTCTTTTCAGTCATTACAACTGTTTTGAAAATATAGGAGTGCAGAAAATGGAAATATCCAAGATCAACATGAGGACCAATAACAAAGATTCCATTTTTGAAACTGCATTGGGAATCCTCTGCAGAAATTGACTCAGAGCTCTAAGATTTACAAAAAAGACCAAGAATATTGGAGTCAATACAACACAGTGTCTGGAGACTTCAGCTGGTTGCCTTGATTTCTCAAATATGATGGAGGAAGCACCTTAGCAACTACAGCTGACAGTTCTCTCAGGGCCCTGACATGCCTCTGGGTGGGTCCCAGGGTCTTGCATGTTCAGGTTCCTCATGTGGTCTGAAAGCTGACCTGCTACTATGGCTTAGAATCAAGTCCACCAGTCCAATAACCTGAGAGATGTGGAAATAGTGACTGGCAGTAAAAATTGAGACCAACACTTGATGAGTACTTCAGCCTTCTCCTTGTCTGTGGTCACCAGTCCTATCTGGCTTATGGGGGTGGGGGTGGGGGGAATAGGGGAGGTGTGATAGGTTTCTTTTCATCTTCCTTTTCCCACTGAAATACCCATAGGTGCCTTTATTATTCTTATTTTTGGCATGCTTTTCCAACTTCAGCTTCAACTGAGCCTTAGCTGTACTGATACCATCCTCACACTGTATTTTTCCCATGATTTGTCTCGCTGTGTATTGTCTGCATATTACCTAATGCATCACATATATTAATTTTCAACAACCTTCTGGCTTTAACTTGTTGTCAAAAAAAACTTTTTGAACCTTGCCATCTCAGAAATTCACCTGGGAAACCCAAAATCCCCAAAATTCACTCCGAAATTCCCCCTGGGATGCCCAGCACTCACCTGGCAACTCCCAGAATTCCACAAATTCACACCAAAATTCACGGGGGACCTTCAAATCCCCGGACTTCACCCCCAAATCCAACCTGCAACCCCCAAAATACCGCAAATCACCCCCAAAACCCAGTCCCCCCAACACCTCCCAAATTCACCCAAAAATGTCTCCAATCCCCCTCAACACCGACCCAGATACAATCAAATCCACCGAATTCACTCCAAGACCCAGCTGGGACTGCCAAAAATCACCAAAATTCCCTGGAAAATCCACCTGCATCCCTCCAAATTCATCCCAAAATTCGCCCATGACTCCCTAATGCTCACCTGGATACACCAAAATGGTCAGAATTCACCCCAAAATCCGCCTGGCATCCCCAAAACTCACCTGAGAACCCTAAAATTCACATGTATACCCTAAAATTCACCAAATTCCCCCCAAAATTCCCCTGAGATCCCAAGAATTCCACAAATTCCCCCTAAAATTTATCTGGGACTCCCCACATTCCACAAATTCACCCCAAACATCCCTACCCGGGATCCCCCAAAATTCAACAAATTCTCCCACAAAATCAACCTGGGACCCCTCAAAACTCACCTGGGTCTCCCCAAATCCGCCCCCCCCCCCATTCAACTGGGAACCCTCAAATCCCCAGAATTCAACCCAAAATTCACCTGGGACCCCAAAAACCTCCAAATACGCTCCAAAATGATTGGCAACTTTACACACTCCATTTTCCCACAAAAGGATCTAGAGCCCTCTGCGCTTCGTATACAGACTAAACGGAAAATACCTTTCTATTCATTCTCAGCAAAAAGACTTCCTATTCCTCCTTCTTTTGGACAAAACTGCCTTCACTTTCAAACTTATTGTCTTGCTCACTTACCTGCATAATACTTAGTCCCTATTCTGCATGCTCATTTTCTTCACTTTTAAAAGGAATCCTCTCCTCATCTTCTTCTTCCTCTGCTTCTTCCATTTCCTGTGCCTAGATCACCTGTTTCTCTGTTAGATTTGTTTCTCCAACTGATTTTTGACAACTGTCCCTATCTTGTGGCACCGCTCGCTCGATAGAGGTGATTGTCCTGCTCTGCTGTGGGCTGGGACTGCGCTCTCTTCAAGCCCCGGGGGCAATTTTGGATGCCACAAAGTCAGAAAGACCTCAGGCTATTGGAGAAATGTCCAAAGGAGGGACACAGAGATAGTGAAGAGGCTGGAGGGGAAGCCATACAAAGAGTGGCTGAGGGCATTTGGTTCAGCTGCAGAGAGGACACTGAGATCACACCTCACTTGGGACCTCTCAGCTCCTCTCAAGGGCAGCACTGGGACAGCTTTGCTCTCTGCTCTCTGCGACCAGGGACAGGAGCCAAGGGAATGCCAGGAGCTGTGTCAGGGGACGATTAGGCTGGCTATCAGGGAAAGGCTATTTTACTCGGAGGCTGGTCAGGCACTGAATAGGTTCTCCAGGCAATGGGCACAGCCCCAAGGCTGCCAGAGATCCAGGAGCGTTTGGCCAATGCTCTCAGGGATGCAGAGGGTGGGACTGTTGGAGTGTCTGTGCAGGGCCAGGACTTGGACTTTGACGATCCCTAGGGGTCCCTTCCGACTCAGGAAACTCTTACCATTTCCCCCTCTTTCCTCTCCTAGCACAATGCTCTCAGCTTACTGTTCCACCGTATGTTCCGCTTCTGAAACCTCCACTACTTCTTTCCAGTTCAAGCACAGTTCTACTGGTTACAATCCAAAGATATACAGATTGAAAAACAACCAAAAAGAAACACCTGTTTGGAATGTCGTGGTCGTATTTGGATCTCAAACTATGAAGTCGATTGTGCCTTGCAAGTTCTAAAAGCAAAACAACAACAAAAAACACCCACCACACTGTTTTAACATAGGGATATGCTTTCTTCTAAGAAATCCATATCCCTTGTCAAAATGGATCTATTTCAGTAAGAGATCATTTTGAATAGATCACTTACTATCTAAAAAACCTGGAACACTCAAATCCGTAATGATAAGCCTGTTACCTTGTCGTTTTCTGTTCCAAAGGCAAATGAATTTGCTCAAGTGCCGTTTGTAACAAGGACAGAGTTCA
Organism: Sturnus vulgaris; assembly: GCF_052056855.1. NCBI lineage: Eukaryota > Metazoa > Chordata > Aves > Passeriformes > Sturnidae > Sturnus > Sturnus vulgaris. The sequence continues at coordinate 46,770,037 of NC_142282.1, read as the reverse complement.
AAGTGTGGCTCTGAGAAATGTTTTGGTTTCCCTCTCCTATCTCTATCAAAAGCATTTCCTTCAATGGCTGAAACAATACTTGATATAGTCTGAATTTTAAAGGTCATGAAAATTTTCTCAAAAGTGAAAAATTAATATAGCAGTCAGGTTTTAAACCAACGGGTTTTTTGTTTTACTTGTTTGAAGATTTCCTTCACACTAAAATGCTGGCTGATGCACACCTAGAAGAAATCAATTCCCACAAAATGCTTCCGGGTAAGCCATTACGTCATCCATTACAATTTGCTTCAGTGTCCCGTTCCTGTCCAATTGAAGGTCCCTGTTTAAGAGACTGAAGTACGGAGAGAAATAAAATTAAATATGACTACAGTGCCTTTAAATCTAAATCGAACTTCCTGATCAAGCTCATAAAACCTTTAGGCTAAATGTTGCCGTTGATCTGTTTCTACTGAACACAATCACGTCCTGGCTTGTTAGAGATTAGTTCATTACAAAGAAAGAAATGCACAGAAGTTAAAATATTTCCAAAGAAGCATTTGACATCTTTCCTTTTGGATGCGGAACCATTCCAACACTGCTTACATAAGAGGTCAAATTACTGTCTTCCATGTTAGTTCTGCACTGTGCTCAGCAGAGCCTTTCTGTTTTATTGGCCTTTGACTTGGACATAAAGCTGAGTCTTGATTCAAGAAAAATCAATATTCACACTTGTTTTCATTTGCATGGACATTCATTTGGTTTCCTAAACAAAGAGAATGATGGGGAATTTATGTAGGTGTTCAGATAGGTAACATTCTCTTTCTGCAACCTGGCATTGCATTTTCACTTGGTCTGTTACCTCTGGCTTTGTTTTAATGGCTCAAATTATTAGGAAGAGTATCAAATCTCCAGCTCTAACCACAGTCCCACTGCGAGGTGTGTGAAGGTCTGTGCATCTGCCCCTCAGGTCCATACTGCTCTTCTAATGTGCCTCTGATCGAGCAGGTAGGAAAGACCTCCTGGGTGTGTGAACAGTGCTGATTTTAGATGGTTTTTAAAGTTGCAAGTGCTTGGCTATCTTAAACGTCTGAGTTCCTAGAACTTTGAATGCGATCAAACCTATGAGTGAAGAGATGATGGTGCAGACCAACTTCTGATTCCGGTGATCCTAGAATCTGCGCTACTCCTTTTACCTTCTGAATAAGGCATGGATGTGATGGTATGCACAGGAATACTGATGTGCTATGGTTTTTGAATGATAGCAGTCTTCCTTTGTCCCATTCCTAAACCGTGGGCATTATTTGCCTTAACCTTGTTCAGTAGGGACAATATTCTGTATTCTAACATGAAGTGAAAAGCATTCTTTTTCCATACCTTCACACAACAGCATTAAAACAAGGCCTAAGTAGTACAACCAATGTTCAAAGATGCTCTACCTTTTAAGTTGACGATACAAAATTCATACCTTGTTCTAATTTGATCTCAAGAAGAAAGGGTGTTCTCCAAATACTCCTTCAGCTCTTCCTCACAGCTCACCATTTTCCTTTTTCTAAAATTGTATCCAGATCACTTTCATCATCTAAGGCCACATAAAAAAGCTAGTAAAAATGGTTTCGTAGGTACTAACATCTCCCCAACTATTTAGGACTCAAGGAAGTTAATTATGCACATATATTCTACACCCAGAAGAGAAAGCTACCTCAGCAAAACTCATCGCCTATGAAAATCTTCCTAGATAATGAACACCTCTGACACTGCCACCCCAAGTTGCTTGTTGAAACAATGAGAACCTCACATCCCATAAGACTCTAGACCTGCACAAGATCTCGTAATACCAACTTGCAGCCACTTTCTACAGAAAGCAGCAGTGATCTCTATCACTGTTGCTATACGGAGAATAAGACTGTACTCTCCATTCAGCGTGAATCAAGCCTTTAGCAAAAATGCACCTGACAGAATGAAACTGAAGAGTAGAAATTCCCATCTAAAAGTCAAAGATTACATTTTTAATTTTATAGCAGGTATATGGAATTTCAGAGTGCTCTTTGCATTAAGAAGTCCTGTCTTTATAGCACACCCTTGTTTTTATGTTTCTACCTGTATTATGGCCATTTAGCCGTCTCCTTAAAATCACTCCAAAGAAAAACATTCAAGTGAACAAGTTCTTTCTAAACTGCTGGAAGGTGAAATGAATGAGTAAGAGGATATGTAACATGATAAAAGGCTGCCTGGAATTTTACGACTGGTATCCAACATGGCATCTTCTATCTGGAGAGTAAAAAAAATCAGGCGCCTAGTAAACTGCTAAGAATGCAGATTATAAAAACTTCTGTTTATTCTGGCTCCACAAAGCACCAAATCACATTCTATAATTTATCCCTTTAGAAACAACTGCCCGACTTTTTTTATGTATAGAAAAGATTGGAAGACTTTTGGGAGATAATTTCCAGCTATTCCTAAAGTCTGATCTTAAGCAGACTGGGCCATCCGTCATTCCTCGCTATCATATGCATTTCAGATAGAAATGATCATAAAAATACAATCTATTTATATTACAAATAATAAACACAAGAATTATGAACACTTCCACATGAAACTCTTCCACACCAAACTGTTTCTTTGGAGTGTTTTGTCACACTATGGACCTCTTTCTATGGTGACATCAATAGCCTACCGCGCAGAAGGCATTGCAGGTGGGAGCACAGAAAGAAGAGACTAATCCCAAGGAGTGATGAAAATATATGTCATCAAATAAAAGAAACGTACATCTGTTGTGTTGCGTTGTTTAATGTTAATTTTCCTTCTGTGTTGATGGTTGGTCTCAGTTTCATTCCCCTAAGTTAAGCACATAATGGTTTTTCTCTTTCCCGCCTTTGCCCTAGTCAGTCATCCTAAACCCCTCCCCTTTATCTGGAACCTTCCCTGTCCCTCACCCTAAACCCTGCCCCACTGGATGTCAATCCTTTGTAGCCCCTCCCTCTCTCTAGACGATTCTGTGTCAAGCATTCCCTTTTGTACTCATGATTGGTTATATTGTATGTATCCCCACCCTCGGCTTACCTTATTGGCTCAATGTACCCCTTTCCCCGCCTTCTGTACCTCCCCCCGTTAACCGTTATTGGCCAGAGTTTTGCGCCCTCCCCTTGCTCCTCCCCCGTACTTAAGCCTGTGTAGAACCCCTCAAACTGCCTTTTGCGGTTCCCTCTCCTAACCTCCTGACCTGTTGCCTCTTACTTCAATAAATCCCTTCCCCCAGAACCGTAAAAGGTCTCTCCTGCGTCTCTTTGTCCCTTCCTGACGACTCGTCCAGGTGTAGCTGTTGCTACGACTCTTCTGCGGGTCCCAGAGTGGTGCCGGGGAGGGGCCACTCACCAACGCAGGCTTCCCTGAGCTAGCCGGTAGCCCTGGTGAGGTGGGCAGTAGGTGGAAGAAACGTCATACATCCACGCGCTCCACTTCTTCTTCAAACCTACATTTTAGTTTCTCAGTCATCTGAAGCATGTTGGAGTGCACAACTTCAGCATCTTCTGCTGTGCAAATGTTCATATCCAACAGGGTCATCTGAAGGAAAAGAAGAACAAATTATTGACATGCACAGAAGAAATACTGTGTGGCTTTCAGAGAGCCTGGCTAAAGGTAGGGTTTCTTTTCTTGTGATGGACAGAGATAGATTCAGCCTCCTACATGCCATATTAGATTAGTAAACAATACCATCTGGTTGGACACAAAGGGAGAAATTAAGGCAGAGGTGGAATTTCTTTCACAAGATAAGACAGATTTAGCACAAGGGCTGAGGCTCCTTGCATCTTCCACATTCATGTAGGACAGCACTCCCTTCATTACCGGCATTTGTTACAACTTTTCCACATTTCAAGCACAAATACCAACTACTTCTGTGAAACCAAACGGATGGCTTACTTTTTGAACAGAGTAAGGCGGAGGTTAAAAAGGAATTCCACTTGTTATCTCAATGTTTGGTGCATCCTCAGACGCATTTACTCTAATGACACATTGGACCACGGCTATCACAGCCAAAAGCTGTGGCACTCAACTTGCACATCTGCCCTTTCTCCTGACATTTGCCCTCGACCAGCTCATACTGGATGCTCATTTTCTCCACGCACTCCACATTGGGGCTGTCTGAATGCTATGGAAGCGACCACAGTCAAAATTCCCATCTTTCATAGTGCAGTGTGACATGGAAACATGACAGAGGCCATGTGCTGAATCTCGGCACACAGAACAGATCCCAGCAGTGCCTACAGACCTTTGCCTACAGACACCAGACACTACCAGCCAAAGAAATCAAGACATTTTCATACACAGCTCTTTATCATTATGCTTCAAAGTAGCAACGTACTTAAAATCGCTACCAACTTCGTTGCTACCGTACATGCTACTAACATCCCAACAGGATGTGCTCTGGAGCAAGAGAAGGCAGACACAGAGAGGGAAGGTATGCTGCAAGGACACAGAGAAAGGAAGTATCTCCAATACTTCCCCTCTTCTTCTCCAAGAGTTAAAAAGGAGTATTTTTATATGATTGAGAGGGGATCAATGTCAAAATTAACATTTGATTTCCCCCAGATTCATTCTAACCAAGCCGTTCCTGCTAGATCTCACCTTGCACAGTTTGTACTGGCCAAAGGAAAGCCATACCACAGGCAGCTTCTTTGGCTCTTACTGCCACCTCCAAGCAACTGAGAAGGGATGTGGGAACACACGGAACAAAGAATAGAGCAAACATGCACTCTCAAAGCAACTGTCTGCCTCATCGTTGCCCGGGAGAAAAGAAAATATTGCTTGAATTCCAGACTGTTCTTAGGATTTCCCGACCTACCTAGAGTTTTGTTTCAATTCTCCAGAGATCTGCACCATTCGTTTCCATCAGATTTGGCACGTGTTGGAGGCAACAAGGTGCTATCAAAGTAGGAAACAAGAGTCAGGTATCCTAAAATACAAACCACTCAGTACTTCAAATATAAAATTATGAATCCGAATATCCATACTACTGGGCTTTCTTTTATTTACAGCCATCTTGGCAATGAAAATAAACCTGAGATTGTTGTTGTTCAAGGCCAACTGTTTACTGCCCAATAAGGAACTGTCATCTACCTTGTTCCTACATCCACCGTAAAAAACCTCCCTGTAAAAATCGTAATGCATTGCACCCACACCAATGCGTCTTGTGTTCAGGATGGCTATTCAAACGTAGCAAAGTTAGATTTCTATCCAGACTCCTCTCTTAATTTATTACGCAAATAAAATCCCACGCCATTGAAAAAAAAATGCCTTGACAAAAGCACCGACTTCTAGCTCTCCACCCATCTTTGCCCAATTCTACTACGTTTCAAGATTTACTACTGCATTCCTCCATTTTTAGAGCCTGATCGCCACCTATTAAGTGTAGCTGGGGCACTGAAAATCAAGAATGCATTTTTTCCATTCAAAAGAACTGTACAGAAATAGATGTAGACCCTGCCTTACTGCTGCATTTAGCAATCGCACATTGACAGGAAGCAAAGTGCATTTTGTAGCCAAGTCCTTCATTAACTCCAGCAACAATTGTTTTCCTTTATGCTATACCCTCTTTTGCCATACCCGATATATTGCAAAACGTTCAGTCTCTGTTCACTGCGGACCAACTGCGCCTTTATCAACTTTTCCATTTCCATATTCACAGTTGGGGGATTCTGTATTTCTTCACTTGCCATAAATTCTCTGCAGGATGGAAAACAGATATGTAGAATGGAATCACATGCTATATGTGATATCATACGTGATATCACGTAGAAAGAAAAAATGATCAAGTATTACTTTGATAAAAACCAAAAGTGAACACTAGCCACTTCGTGTTGCTCATTGTCCAAAAGAAGACTGCCACATTTCTGACTTGAAACTCTGAACTACACACTTGTTTTGCATGAGCTTCCAGTCCCTGACTCTCCCTTGCCATTTCAGTTGATGCCATTTTTCTTTCTCAAGCTCTGATTTCATTCGATTCAAGAGTAGCTTGGCAGTTGCCCTCTCATTATCCAGCAGTGCTCTCTTTATATTCTGTGTATTAAAAAATAAAACCAGAAGTAGAAGCAGCATACAACATGCAAAAACAAACAAAAAATTGTCTCTTCTACAGAAAATGAGGGGAGAAAAGAACACAAATGATAACCAATACCCTGCCAAGTAGAAATTTCTTCTATATTTCAGTGATTGATAGGCAGAAAAAATGAATTTCATTTGGGGAAAGAAAGACATTCTAGGAATATTCAGACTGCTATCTTGCCCCAGGTAAAACATTTACCTTGGCCTTAGCGATAATGAGCTTGTGAACATCAGCTGCCAAGAGGAAGGACATTTCCTCCAGTTTCACAGAATACTTGGTCAGTACATCTGCTATCTGTGCAATCAAAGAATACAGAAAAGCAACAACAATGAAAAGTAGAACTCAAATATCAATTTCCCAAGTTAAAATCTACATGAACAAGACAATTTTTCCATTCAAGTGAATTCGATTTAATTAATTCATTAACAACATAAGTATCATTCTCACGTTCAGGAATAGAATTCAAAGAATCAACGTTGCTTCTTCTGAGACATTGAAGCCTGAGTAGATCCCAACTTCAAATCTATTAGGACAGCATGAAAGCAATACCTGCTACATTTAGTACATGTAAACTACAAAGACATCTAGAACAGCTCTAAAAGATGAACAAACCCATGAACTTTGAAGGAGACGCTAGCAAGAAATGTGGAAATAGGCTTTATCTGCCCAGTGCTTTTCCCAAAAGCTTGGGCACTCCTTGGCATCACTGAGAGTCTCTGTCTCATTATTCAGCAGCTGGCTTAGGGTAAAAAAGGATGCATGCAATCACTTCATTCCTGTTCATGACATAAACTTACTGCATCATCACGGAAGCCATTTACTTGGAAATATAGCCTAAAAAATAGGTGTCAGACTGGGTACATATCTAGATTGCTATGAGCAAAACCAATTTCTTTTTAACAGGAAAGCCATACAATATGCCTGCCATGGCAAATATTAGTCTACTAGCCCTGCACTTCAGCGGGCAGTGAGCAGTTCATTACACCAAATTTACGTTTGGCAAGGAGACAGTCTATTTATTACAAGCCCCTAGTTCTAGAACCAAGAATTCAGGAGTTGCTCATTCCCAATGAAAATCTGTGCATTTCATACCTTTGGGGTTTTATGCTTCTGTTCTTTACCTGTCTTGAGTGTGACTTTCTTGTGAAGTCACTGATGGGTGTTTTGCCAACACATTTCTGCTGATTACACGGTAATTGCATGGCATCAGCAGACATCTCTGAATGTCTCTTTAAAGTATGCTTTTTACTCTTCTTAGAGGACCTTGTCTTCTTCTTTCCTTCACCCAAAAGGTGGGCTAAGTGAGCCTACAAAGAACCATCATCTCAACAATTAGAATTCTTTCAAACCTAATGAATGGAGAACAGGGAAAAAAAAAATTAAAAAAACTAGTAGGTGAAAGACAGCAGAAGAGAAAGGTAAAATAATGAATCCTACATGCCACATGCATAACTCTCTTCATTCTAGGCTATTTTCAAAATGAGGAAAAAAAAATCATCTTTTCCTCAGAGAGGAAAAGTGGAGTAACTGGATCGTGTTGCCTTGCTTGCAGTTACCAGAAAAGTCAACAGCAGAGTTGAAAACTCCTGAAGCTGGCTAAATACATCTCTCTATGTTTTACTACGGTGTTATGATTCTGTCTTCGGTTAATAGAACCTGATATACAACAAAGAGATGGGAGCACATGGAGATGCATTGGAGAGCTGACGCTGGAGGTAACACATTCATTTTTTACTCAAACAAATCTAAATTAGAAATGTTGAAAATTACCTGGGGCCATTTCAACAGCCAGCAAACTGACTAACACAACCAACCTTTGGCTTTTATTCAATCCTTTGCTTGTTTTACCTGGGCCTTGAAGATCTGTCTGCAGCCTTCCTCTCTGCAAATATATCACAGTCGTCCTATTGAGAACCCATGGCTCATCACAGCAGCTTGGCGGGGCCGGCTTCCAGAAGAACTGGCAACTAGAAGCTGGGAGCCAAGAGATCCAACACTTCACTTGGAAAAGGGCCTTCCATGAATCCCAGAATCCCAGAATGGTTTTGACTGGAAGTGACCTTAGAGATGATAGATTCTCTTCTTCCCACATCCTGACATGTGCAGGGACACTTTTCCACTAGTCCAGGTTGCTCCATGTCCGCTCCAGCCTGGCCCTGGACACTTCCTGCCATGGGGCTCCCACACAGCCTCTTTGAGCAACATGAGCCAGGCCTCAGCACCCACACAAGGAAGAATTCTTTTGCAATATCCCATCTACCCCTGCCCTCTGGCAGTTTGAAGCTATTCCCCCTTGTCCTGCGAGTCCAGACCTTTTTGCAAAGTCCCTCCCCAGCTATCTTGGAGCCCCAGCAGGCACTGCAAGGGGCTTGAAGGCTGCCCTGGAGCCTTCTGTTCTCCACATTGGACACCCTCAGCTCTCCCAGTATGTCCTAGAGCAGAGGAGCTCCAGCTTTCAAAGCAGCTTCGCAGTCTCCTACCCGTGAAACTCGAAGCCACCGCTGGCCTTACGGGCCCGACGGATATCGCTTCCAGTGTCGCTCAGGCTCACTCCCGGCTCTCTCCCCGGCCCCCATGGGGCCCTCAGGCGATGCTGCTCCGACGCCACTCCCGCCGCTGTCAGACCAACGGGGGGCGGGGGGCCAGCCCAGCCTCATCCACAATCCACAGTGTCCTTGGCGGCTGCTGCAGGCTCATGGCAGCCCACACACCTGGAAGCAGAGCTCCGGAACCGAGGATCATAGCCCCACATTTGTGTTCGTCTCTGCACAAGGCAGGCCAGACTTGCCATTCCCTGACTTTTCAGTTCAGCACGAGAAGGAGAATACACCTGCGCCATGGGGGAGAAACCCTCTAAAGACTCCCTCATACGTGGTCTCTCAACTTAATGCCTAGGCACCTGCCATTCCTGAGGCTACACTAACGCCTTTTTTACCTTGTGGGTAAGAAATGCCATTGTTCTGGTGTGCAGCTAAAGGCGCAGCAGAGGCAGTTCAGGGCAAAAGCTTATTGCACGTAAACCACGTCCAGCTCCTCGCTGCACTCTGTATTTCCCTTCTCTGCGGCATTTACCTTGGTGCTGTCTGCAACTCGGTGACTAGAAGTGACTGCCATTATTTCCACGGCAGGCTGCAAGGGAACCAAGGAGCAGCACAAGCAGCAGTGCTTCAGCTTCCTCCTTCCGACTGCTACGGGCACTTGGGAAGGCGAGAGGCAGCCACCGTCCTCTCCTAGTAGCCTGTAACGTGGTGCACACAAGCACGGTACTTGTGCAGCTTCCTTCACCGCCCTCAGCCACGCCTGGAACAGCTTTCACTCCCCGGCGGCCAGAAACTGCTGTAGTGGCGCCACACAGCCAGCAGTGTGCTGGCAGCCAAGTGGTCGAGAACGCTGCTTCTGCCCAAACCGGCTTATTGGGCGCACCTTTGTTCTCAGAGCTCCGTGCAACACTCTGCCTCTCTAGCTGTTCAAATGGAAAACGAAAGCTTTTTGCCTACGCCCTTCACTGAGATCTGTTGCCCGGTCGAGAAGGTCTTGTGGCCGGTTTTCTTCCATGCCGCGAGGGTGCTGCTATTAGCAGCGCATTGCAGGTGCACTTCTCGCTCCTTGACTACGTGCTCAGCGCTCTCCGAATTCGCTGCTAGCTCCATGGTCCTTCTCAGCTGCAAGTAGCAGCGCTCACAGTACATAGAGCTTCGCATGGACCGAGGACTTGGAGGGACATATCGCACATGAAAATATGCCAGGACAGAGACGTGTTCTACACTGAGTAGAGACTGAGACAGACAGAGAGTTCTACACTGCCCCTTCTCATCGGCCATCTTGTGCTCCTGCTGGCTCTGCTGTGACGAATCGTTCCTTGAAGGAAGATCGAGAGCCCCTCTCCAGGCACATTGCACTGAGTGAGAGCTCCCTAGGGACTTTTGGATGTAAAACTTTTTCCACCTCCAAAAATACATGGGTAAGTCCTAAAAGTTTTGGGTTTATTAAGAATAGTTACGTCAAGGTATTGCTGTTCTAAATACCCTTGGTTTCAGTCTGAAATTAACTGCGTCTTTCTGTCTTTTTGCCTAGTGGCAATGTAATTCTAAGGTAACTAGATGTGTTGGAAATCCATAAATTACATCTCAGGTTAGGTGGGATAACTAGCTGAGAAGAAAATGGAATTGAGAATTTGGAAAGAATCCAAAGTGAGCTGATGCCACCATCCGAGATTCCCTTGGATTCCAAATCCTTTCATTTGTGTTTTTGTGGGCTTTTTTGAAGGCGTGTACCGTTGAAGCCATGATTTAGCTGCGGTGAGACCTGCTCCGCTGTAAAAGCATTATTTTCTCAGTGAGCATGGACAACAGTTACAGTGTCGTCTTTAAATATTCCCTGCACTCCACTTATGGTGGCAAAAGCAGTGCCTTGACTGAAATCATAAATGTGATTATACTTTCATTGCTTTGACATCATGTAGGATGCTTCCTCCATCGGCTGTGGTCAGCATTAAGTAAGAGATTTCTCAGTTTTTAGGAAGAGTCTAGCAAACAATCACCTTGCTCCTTCTCTTGCATTTAGTCATCGCTGCTATGCTGCTATACAGACAGGTAGTCTGTTTATGATTCAACAATTCAATGGGACATCATGTAAATAGCAAAGCAAAACTAACTAGTGAAAGCACTATAAGGGCCAGAGATTAGCTTGGATCAAAACAGGTATTCTCCTGGCATTGTTTACAAAGAAGTCAGCATGTGAAACAGAAGGCACAATGTAGTTTGTGCCTTGTTTTGGGCATGCCCGGAAGAAGGAAATTCTGATTTCACATATGGGAAAAGAAATGTTGACATTTGAATGAGATTGTTCATACCCCAGAAAAGGTTTCTTTGAAAGGTTGTGGAAGTCCTCTTAGGAAACATGGCTTTACAAGTCCTTTCCACCAGGAGACAACAGCTGCAGAACATCTGGGTGTGCCAGTGTTGAGAGCACCAGCAAAGATCAAAGTGGAGAAGTTGGTGAACAATGGCAGTGGCCTGGGGGAGAGCAAGTGGGGTGCTGGCTGTGGAACCAGGGGAGTCCTGACTGATTTAGGAGGCGTGTGATGGTCTGTGCCAGCAAGCGGAGTAGTGCTGTGGCCTTGGGACACTGCAAATACTGGAATTCAGTGGGGTCACTGTGCAGGCTGAGTGTCTGAGCTGCTGGAGGGACCCAGTTTGCCCACATGTAAACATCCAGTCTCACTCCTGCCAGCCACAGAAAGGAGCAGGATGTGGCTGCTGGCGATGCCTGTCATGTATATGTAGTGTACACGTGTGCTATCCCAGCCTGCTGGGAACACTTCTTCTTTGTGACTGCTTGGGCTGAGGGAGAGAAAGCAGTGTTAGTTTCTGAGGTTTCGAGTTTGCTCGAGTTTCTCAGGCTGTTTCTGGAGCCACCCAGAGTTCTCTTCCTTGAAGCATTTCAATTCCTGGTAATTTTCAAAATTCATACAGACACAGCCCTAAGCTAGTTGATCTGACTTCAGAGCTATTCTTATGCTGAGCTGTTGGATGATCTGATCTCCTGAGATGCCTTCCATCTCAGTTTATGACCTGGTTCTTGTGAAAAGTAGGATCTTTTAGCCTGGAGAAGAGAGGTTTCTGGAGAGACAGTATTGTGGCCTTTGAATATGTAAAGAGGGTATAAGACAAATGGGGAAAGACTTTTTGGGAAGGTTTGCAGAGACAGGACAAGGGGCCATGCTTTCAAACTGAGACTAGGTTTAGATTGGCTAAAAGGAAAAACTTTTCTACAATGAAGCTGGTGAGACACTCAAACGGGTGTTCCAGAGAAGTTGTGGATGCCTGTCTTGGTTTAATTTTGACTTTCCCGGCTGACGCACCAAATTAATGTCTTCGTTTTGAGTTGCCAATTTAAATAAACTTATTTTTTCTGTTGTGAGACAGAACCAGGAGCAAGAGAGCAAGGCAGGCCTAAAACTTGAGACAGTATAAAAGAAAATTTATTAACTACGCAAACAAAAAGAGAGGAAAAAAAAATTCAGAACAAGATTTTTCAGATCACTCCTTCCCTCCCTCTCCCAATCTTCATAACAACAAAACAAACATATAACAAATACTTCGGTCAGTCCCCAATTTAGTCTTTCTCTGTTCACTTCTGGAGAGAGAAGCCTCTTCTTGTTGAAGTTGTAGGGATTTTTCCAACAAGAAGGAAAAAGACAGTTCTCTTGTGGTTTTATCTTTCACGATTTGCATCCGCCCGGGAACCTGCAACCGTGACACTCCTCCCAACTCTACAGCCGTCCCAAAGTTGTAGATGTGGGCCATGTCTGTCTCATGGCGTATTACATGCAAGAATGAACTGTTCGACAGCAAAGTTTCTCTCTGTCTCCTTTCTCTCTGCTCAGGCTTCATCTACAGAAAACTGAAATCCCCTTCTTTTCTCAGGGCTGAAATTCTCAACACAGGTGCTTTTTAGTCAAATCATCTATTAAATGGAACATTTCCATCCCCCCATGTCTCTTTCCATGGTTTATAGGAATATTCAGTACATCAGTTCATTCCTACAATTTCACAAAAAGATTTTCAGCCATTTCAGCATCTTCTCATTCTCCTTCCATCTTAAAAACTTAGCTCTTACATCACTGACTTCAGAAATCTTCTTATTCCCTTTCATATTCAAAGGAAAGGCTGGAGGCTTTGCAAATCTTATCTGAACACTAAAGAGTTAAAGTTTAACACAACTACTAAAGTTGGGCCAGGCTCAGGCCCAGCTGGGGGGACGGCTGAGGTGTTAATCAGACTTTCTGGGGCTGGGCTGCTGCCCCCCACTGCTCATGGCCACCCAGGCCGGCCCGGCCTGTCCGGCAGCAGCAAGAGTCGGCCTCCCCTCCCACGCCAGAGCCGCAGGCCCGTGGAGGAGGAAGCTGTGAAGGTCTTATCACACGACTTTTTCTCCCCCCGGCCATCGGGTCCCCTTGTTGGCAAACAGGGCCCAAGCAGCCTACCGAGCCACCCCCCCCGCAGGGGGGAGGGGGAATCTCGGGTTGATGTTACCTGCTCAGCCGCCGGAAAGACAAGGGGGCTAAGTTCCGGATTACCTCCATCAAAATGTGTGTGCACGGAGCGAACTAACTTTCTCTAATTGGCTGTTGCAGGTATCCCAACCCCCACAGAGGAAATTCCCTTAGGAAGAACCTCTTCTGAGTTTCTTCTTCCTAAGTCAACCTATCACAATGCCCCATCATTGAGAGTGCTCCTTATCAGTTTGGCTAGTCTTGAGCAATTTGATCTACTGTAAGATCTACCTGGCAAGGAAGTTGGACTAGATGATCTTTAATCACAGAGTGTTGTATGATTCCGTGAAAGACAGAATGCAATAAAGTTCATATTTCAGATTTTGGCGCAGACATATTTATTATTTCTCACTTTATGCATCATTGCAATGACAACTTGTTAGCTTCTGAAATGATGAGCTGAGATTGATTTCCTTCCTTAGTTTCATTTTCCCTGTTATGCTGTCATTCTTGGACTTTTTTTTCCACTAGATTTCCTCTTTCAGTCAACTGCCCTTTAGTATCTCATTGCTCCCCACCTGGCTTTTCATTTTTACAATGACACCTTTTCACTGGTTCGTTTTGGGCCTTTGCTGCTTGAAGTCCAGCAGCCTCCTTGTCTGAGCATTATGGAGCTTTCTTTACAGCTTCATCACTATGCAAAAAGCCATAAATTACTCTGTTCCATCTCACATACCATCAAGTATCACACTAATATTCCCTCTGCTGAATAGCTGGTTGGCTTACATACACCAGCCAAATACCAGGAAATCCAGATGGCAGCAAGAATCTTGTAGACTACTCAAGCTGTTCATTGAAATTCTGGAGAAATCATGTGAGGTATCACATTCTCTTGAAAGAAGTGTATATCATCTCGGACATTCTAGAATGGGCTATTAATATTGTCATGAGTTTCTGGCTAGACTTTTTAGTATGCACATTCAAATTCAAATGATCTGAAATGATAGAACTTCAAAAAATTTTTTTTCCCAGAATCGAAGTATGATGGAGTTACATAGGGAGAATCTTAATCTTAGTTATTCTATTCCATCTCACATCATGGCTGGGGGCAGGGAGAAGGGAGTATCTTTGGGGGAGAATGGGTTCCGGTGTAGTCATTAAGCTGGCTCAGAGGAGCCTTCAGGTATTGTCTGTTGTTGGGGGGGCGATTCATGTGAACTCTTCCTTTCTTGTACCCTGCCACTAGTATTGTTGCTAAAATTGCTTGTTTCTCATCCAAGTGACAAAATCAGCACACTTAATGAGGGATGAAGAGGGAGCAGCGACCTCAGAACAGGAGGAAGAAGAAGCAGAGCCTGCTGTCCCCCAGAAGAAAAAAACATTACCAGCCAACTTTACATCATCTGTGAACTTCCTGGGCGTGTACTCTATCCCCTTGTCCAGATCACTGATAAAGATATTAAACAGGACTGGGCCCAAGACTGAGCCTTGGGGACCAGCTGGATGAACTCTATTTCCCACCACTCTGTGGGCCTGGCCAAAGATGCCTAGGAAGAGTCTCAGGTGAATCCAGGAGACTATAGTGGAGCACTATTCAGTTTTCCAATCAATTTGCTTAAAAAACTCTACAAAACCGTAATAAACAAACAAGCAAACAAACAAACAAAAAAAATAGACCAAAGAAACACACAAAAACCCCCAACTAATAATCCCCAAAGAGACAAAAAAGCCCACAAAAAAACCCACCCTAAACTGAAAAAAAACCCCAAACCCAACACATCAAAAAATCAGGGTGAATGTTTTTAGTAACTTTAAAAATAACTATACAAAACAAAACGAAAAAACCCAGAAAGTCACATTTCTAAAGGTGCTGTCCCAGCCTCTTCTCTCAGCAGGGAGGACATCCTGAAGTGGAGCCAGTTGAAGAAAGCGGGACAGGGCAGCACCCGGGCCATTGTCACAGGACGGCCCTGTGGCTGCCCCATTGCCAAAACCTGGACACATAAATCAAACACAGGTATGCACATGTGCTTAGACACAGCAAAAACATATTTGTCTGAAAAGAATACTGCTCCATTTATTTCACTGGAAAGAGCATAATGCCTCGTCTCAGCTTTCTTTTCAGTCATTACAAATGTTTCGAAAATATAGGAGTGCAGAAAATGGAAATATCCAAGATCAACATGAGAAACAATAACAAAGATTCCATTTTTGAAACTGCATTGGGAATCCTCTGCAGAAATTGACTCAGAGCTCTAAGATTTACAAAAAAGACCAAGAGTATTGGAGTCAATACAACACAGTGTCTGGAGACTTCAGCTGGTTGCCTTGATTTCTCAAATATGATGGAAGAAGCGCCTTAGGAACTACAGCTGCCAGTTCTCTCAGGGCCCTGACATGCCTCTGGGTGGGTCCCATGGCCTTGCATGATCAGGTTCCTCAAGTGGTCTGAAAGCTGACCTGCTACTATGGCTTAGAATCAAGTCCACCAGTCCAATAACCTGAGAGATGTGGAAATAGTGACTGGGAGTAAAAATTGAGACCAACACTTGTTGAATACCTCAGCCTTCTCCTTGTCTGTTGTCACTAGTCCTGTCTGGCTTATGGGGGTGGGGGGGAAGAGGGTAGGTGTGAAAGGTTTCTTTTCATCCTTCTTTTCCCACTGAAATACACATAGGTGCCTTTATTATTCTGATTTTTGTCATGCTTTTCCAAATTCATCATCAACTGAGCCTTAGCTATACTGATCCCATCCTCACACACTCATGTGTTACCACTGTATTTTTCCCATGATTTGTCTCGCTGTGTATTGTCTGCATATTAGCTACTTGCATCACATCTATTAATTTTCAATTCCCTTCTGGCTTTAACTTTTTTTCAAAAAAAACCCTTTTTGAACCTTTTCACCTCAGAAATTCACCTGGGAAACCTAAAATCCCCAAAATTCACCCCGAAGTCCCCCCGGGATGCCCAGCACTCACCTGGCAACTTCCAAAATTCCACAAATTCACTCCAAAATTCACGGGGGACCCGCAAATCACAGGGCTTGACCCCAAAATTCCACCTGCAACCCCCAAAATCCCTCAAATCACCCCCAAGACCCAGTCCCCCCAACACCTCCCAAATTCACTCCAAAATGTCTCCAATCCCCCACAAAACACACCCAGATACCCCCAAATCCACCAAATTCACTCCAAGACCCAGCTGGGACTGCCAAAAATCACCAAAATTCCCTGGAAAATCCACCTGCATCCCCCCAGATTCATCCCAAAATTCTCCCATGATTCCCAAATGCTCACCTGGATACCCCATAATTGACAGCATTCACCCCAAAATCTACCTGGCATCCCCAAAACTCACCTGAGAACCCTAAAATTCACATGTATATCCTAAAATTCTCCAAATTCCCCCCAAAATTCCCCTGAGATCCCTAGAATTCCACAAATTCCCCCTAAAATTCAACTGGGACTCCCCACATTCTACAAATTCACTCCTGTCCTGGGGTACAATGCAAAAATGTGTATTCTATCACGATCTGTTAAAATGTGGGAGGGGTGGTGATCCTTATCTCTGTGGGAGATATCCTCTGCTGATGTGCCATCTGATAAGAGCAGGGGGATGATCATCGTTATCTTTTCACAACCCAGCCTTCCTCCAGAAGATATATTCTGTTAATGGGCCATTTAGTCCTATTGTGTGACTGACAAGATTATATCATCCCATTGGGAGATGCTCCAGCCAGGGGGAGGAGCCAAACATTTCCTACCTAGATAAAAACTGAGATTTGGAACACCAAGGCAGTTCTTTCCACTGGATCCCAGAGAAAAGTCGGACCTTTTTCCACATCATCGCTGGATCTTCGGATGAAAACAGTACCTTCTACAGGAGCACAGCTTCAACTGAACCACATCTGTCATCCAGGAGGACTGCAGCCACCATTTATACGGACTGCTACCAACACCCTGACTGACAGGGTGTCAGGTTGTATTTCTGACTTTGTTGGTGGGTTTTCTTTTATATTACTGCATGTATTTTATTTTTTCTCTTTTCTCCTATAAAATTGTATGACTGACTTGGAGTCTCGCACTGGTTTTACTTTCAAACCAACACAACCCCAAACCTGGCTACCCGGGATCCCCCAAAATTCCACAAATTCTCCCCCAATATCAACCTGGAACTCCTCAAAACTTACCTGGATCTCCCCAAATCCCCCCCCCCCCCCCCCCCCCATAATTCACCTGGGAACCCCCAAATCCCGATAATTCAACCCACTTCTGAAACCTCCGCTACTTCGCTACTTCTTTCCATTTCAAGCACAGGTCTACCGGTTGCAATCCAACGATATACAGATTGAAAACCAACCAAAAAGAAACACCTGTTTTGAATGTCGTGGTCTTATTTGGATCTCGAACTATGAAGTCGATTGTGCCTTGCAAGTTCTAAAAGCAAAACAACAACCAAAAACACCCACCACACCGTTTTAACATAGGGATTTGCTTTCTTCTAAGAAATCCATATCCCTTCTCAGAATGGATCTATTTCAGTAAGAGATCATCTTGAATAGAACACTTACTATCTAAAGAACCTGGAATACTCAAATCCGTAATGATAAACCTGTTACTTGTCGTTTTCTGTTCCAAAGGCAAATGAATTTGCTCAAGTGCCGTTTGTAACAAGGACAGAGTTCAAAGTGCGGCTCTGAGAAATGTTTTGGTTTCCCTCTCCTATCTCTATCAAAAGCACTTTCTTCAATGGCTGAAACAATACTTGATATAGTCTGAATTTTAAAGGTCATGAAAAATTTCTCAAAAGTGAAATATTAATATAGCCGTCAGGTTTTAAACCAACGGGAATTTTTGTTTTACCTGTTTGAAGATTTCCTTCACACTAAAATGCTGGCTGATGGATACCTAGAAGAAATCAATTCCCACAAAATGCTTCCGGGTAAGCCATTATGTCATCCATTACAATTTGCTTCAGTGTCCCGTTCCTGTCCAATTGAAGGTCCCTATTTAAGAGACTCAAGTACGGAGAGAAATAAAATTAAATATGACTACAGTGCCTTTAAATCTAAATCGAACTTCCTGATCAAGCTCATAATACCTTTAGGCTAAATGTTGCCATTGATCTGTTTCTACTGAACACAATCACGTCCTGGCTTGTTACAGATTAGTTCATTACAAAGAAAGAAATGCACAGAAGTTAAAATATTTCCAAAGAAGCATTTGACATCCTTCATTTTGGATGGGGAACCATTCCAACACTGCTTACATAAGAGGTCAAATTACTGTCTTCCATGTTAGTTCTGCACTGTGCTCAGCGGAGCCTTTCTGGTTTATTGGCCTTTGACTTGGACATAAAGCTGAGCCTTGATTCAAGAAAAATCAATATTCACACTTGTTTTCATTTACATGGACATTGGCTTGGTCTCCTAAACAAAGAGAATGATGGGGAATTTATGTAGGTGTTCAGATAGGTAACATTCTCTTTCCGCAACCTGGCATTGTATTTTCACTTGGTCTGTTACCTCTGGCTTTGTTTTAACGGCTCAAATTATTATTTAGAGTATCAAACCTCCAGCTCTAACCACAGTCCCACTGCCAGGTGTGTGAAGGTATGTGCATCTGCCCCTCAGGTCCATACTGCTCTTCTAATGTGCCTCTGATCGAGCAGGTAGGAAAAATGTTGCATTTCCTAGATGCATTGTAAATGGTACATTCCGTGACCCCTGCTATGCCCTGTCGCTTGGTCCCTCTCCCCTCCTGGCCATACAGGGCTGGCTGCGATCCAATTTCTCCCTGCCCCCCTTTTTAGACCCTAGAAAAGATCTGTGCCCCCTGTCCTCTGTCTCTTTTTCTCTTGCTCCCTCTTTTCCTTGATACCCACGATAAATAAACCCTGTAACTTCATCAGGGAAAAGAGCCTCTTTTGTCATCTTATTTACATCCATGAGGCAAGGGCCCCGGAAGCCATCCCCCTAATACCTGAGCTAGACCAGAGGAAGGGTGAAGAACCCCATTTTAGGGCTGAGAAAAAGCCTCAGTTGGCGCCCAACGTGAATGGTCTCTACAGAGCACACCACGTTCCGCTGTGACTCCTATTTTCTGGATTCAAGAAGCCTTGGCGCTGATAAACTAGCTTAAATTTCTTTAACCTGCATTTTGTGCAGTTCGAAGACTTTTCAGCACGAACCGGGAGCCTGTCAGAAGCCCGGGCAGGTCGGTTCTGGACGTAGACCCACTACAGTTACTCAGATGCCTCTGCCTGCAAGAAAAAAAAAGGTGAGTGGAAGTCTCCTTTCACGGGGGGTGGGTTCCTGGAGCTCCGCGGGGGGGTCTCTCCGCGGGCATTTGGCTGGCTCGGGGCAGCTCTCGAGGAGAGATATGACGCGGGTGTGTGTGCAGCGTGCGCGAGGCTCAATGTGCCTGCGGCCACGTGGTGTGGCGCATGGACTGGGGGGGAGCTGGACGCAGTCACCCAGGCGCAGTGGCAGGTAGGCAGCTTTGATCGGTTTCAAAGCGGTGGCGCGGAGGTTTTATTTGTTGTTTTTTGCTGTTTTTGGGGGATTTTGCGGCGGGGTCGGTCCCTACAGCGCTGCGAGCGCCACATGGGTTTTACCGACCGAAAGGGCGAAATTAACATCGGCTCCACATCCAGTAAAGCCTGAAAACCGTGGTGTACCTGGCACATTTTAACAACTAACTCTCTTCCTGTGTTTTTAACTGTAGTGGGCTAGATATAGTAGCAAATTGCTAAACATCATGGGCTTACAGCAATGTGCCTTACAAAAGAGTATAAGAAACCAACTAAGGGAAATATTAAGTTCAGGAAATGTTTTAATATCTAAGAAAAAATTAGCCCGTTTTGCCAGCTGGCTGTCTGTTGAAAAATCTGACCTTGAATTGCAAAATATAAATTCGATTTCATTTTGGGATGAAATAGGGGATTTATTAACTTTAAGAGTGGAAAATGGAGCTAAAACAGCTTCTGTATGCCTCCCGATTTTCTTACAAATTCGGAAACTTTTAATTCAGACAGAAAACAACAGACAGCAGCAGCAAAACGGTTCAGACTCACCTTCCCTTTCCCCAAAACCCTATAACCCGGACCTGGAGGGGACCCACGGGTCTCCCTGGGGGGTGCAGGGCGCCCAGCATGGCCGTGGCTGCTCTGAGTCCCTGGGTCCTCCCCGGTATGCCAGTTCTTATAATTTGTCAAAAATTGTCAGCACTCCTTCCTTGTTCCCTTCCCCCCTGGGCCACGGCCACGTGGCTACTCCTGAAGGTGTCGGGGTTCCAGATAGCTCTGGCCATGCGATACACCGCGTAGGGGGGGTCCCACATGGTGGCAGCCGCGTGTTTCCTCCATCCCGCAACCCCCTTCACCCTCCGGTCCCTGCCCCTATGCCTGTCCCCTCCCATAAACTATCCCCGCCCTCGGCTCCACTGCCCCCTCCCCCCTCCAAGACCCCGCCCTGCACGGCACCCAGCAACCCCGCCCACAGGTGTTGCAACCCTGGATCCCAGGACCCCTCCCCCGCTCCGGTTTCACATTGCTTCCCTCCAAGCTGCTGCGGGGTGGGGGAGGGCAGTGGAGCCCCTGCTTAGTTCAGTGCCGGTGGGGGTGGGGAGGGATCAGCTCACAGCCCCTGCGGAACGGATGGTGTCCCCGTGGTGGGGGGGGGTGGGCAGACCTGAAATTCAACACCAGGAAAAAGAGTATATACCATCAGTTGCTCCTGTAGTTTATCTTGGTAAGAGAAACGGTAAAAGAAGTTATCAACCTTTGTCCTATCAAGATAAAAAAGGAAATTTGTAAAGTACAGAGAGAATTTGGTAGAAATAGTGACATCTTTAAAGGCATGATGAGAGCCACCTTTAACTCAAACAAACTGGTTCCATATGATATCAAAGAGCTTTTCTGATGTCTGTTAACTCCTTCAGAATATGATCTATGGGAAAGCCTGTGGAAAAGATCTTTGAAAGTGCTTTTACTAGAGCTTTTAAAAAGCTCAGAAGATGCAACAGATGCTGATAATAATGACATAACATATGAACACCTATGTGGGGAAAAGGATTGGCATTGCCCTGAAAGCCAAACCAGAGTACTATCCAAGTCTTTCCTGGATAAAATATGCAATGTTGCAGAAAAGGCTTTTAATCAATTACCAACAGTAGATACTAAAGGCAGTTATGTTAACATTAAACAGTTTGCTTCTGAGAATTTCTAACAGTTTGTGGACCGCCTTCGTGCGCTAGTGGAAAGACAGGTGTCTGATCCAGGGGTACAAGCTGATTAATTAAAGAGATGGCTCAGAGGAATGCTAATGAAACCTGCCGTAGGGTTATTCTTGGCCTTCCCCTCGAGCCAGCACCTAGCTTAGCACAGATGATGGAAGCC
The DNA here is from genome assembly GCF_052056855.1 of Sturnus vulgaris. Taxonomy (NCBI): domain Eukaryota; kingdom Metazoa; phylum Chordata; class Aves; order Passeriformes; family Sturnidae; genus Sturnus; species Sturnus vulgaris. Next base: position 46,748,558 of record NC_142282.1, on the reverse strand, counting down.
TGCGCCAGGAAAGCAGAAGTGCTCAGTGGACACGAAAGAAATCCAGGACTGGCACACCCAAAGACCATGGCAGCTGTAACACCAGAAGCCAAGAAGCAACCAATGTCACCAGAGCAGCTGCAGCACATCATCTGCTTCCAGTGCAAGCAGCCAGGACACTTCGCCAGAGACTGTCCACACAACCAGAAACAGAAGAAGACCAACAAACAAAAAAACTAGCTTTACAGCACGTACCCACCATTAACACAATAGCGCCCTGGGCTATAAATGCGGTGGGCTCCACACTCCCAAAGGACTCTCTCTTAATAAACAAAAAGGGGGAGGATGGGATAGAGGGTGTGGGGATGCATGGCAATGAAAATATTAAATGTTCAATTAACAAGGTTTGGAAGCCACTAGGCTGTTTTAGGCTTGTGACTAACAAAGGTTTTCATTTCAGGTCACCTGATTGGACAGTCATTACAGTGGACTTACCTAACAGTACACAGGACATGACGTTAAACCACATGAAACTGGACAGTGAGTACTTTGCTGTCGGGGACACAGCACACACACCCCCAGAGATTGAGGTGGCTCCCATGACCATCAAGGGAAGCATAAGTGGCCTCATTCTCCTGGCACGATGTCCTCTACCACCATATTACCTGGTTGAGGGACAAATCCTTGCCCAAGCCATTCCTGTTCCACAGGAGGTCCCAGTAGATGGAAAATCACCTGAAGTCTACTGGGCAGAAGTGGTGGGTGCTGACAAGCCTTCTCTGGCATGCAACCTAACCCGTGGATCAGATCACCTCCATGTGGAGGGGGTACTGGACACAGGTGCTGATGTGACTATCATACCCGAAAGGATGTGGCCATCACACTGGGAACTTCAGCCTGTGGCAGGCAGAATCCAAGGTGTAGGAGAAGTAAAATTGGCAAAAATATCAAAAAGCATCATACAAATTGAGGAGCCGGATGGAAAATTGGCTAGCATCCGTCCATTTGTTACAGACTATAAATGCCCTCTATGGGAGAAAAACACAATGTCCCAGTGGGGTGTAAAATTGATTTTTCCTAAAACTCCTCGGGATTTTTAGAGGCGGCCACTGTGGGGCGCCCTACGCAAAAGTTGAAATGGCTAGATGATACCCCAAAGTGGGTAGCACAGTGGCCGATGAGTAAGGAGAAGCTCAAGGCGCTTGAGGAGCTTGTGGAGGAGCAATTGGCTAAAGGCCACATAGAGGATACTACAAGTGCGTGGAATTTTCTGGTTTTTGTGATAAAGAAACCAGGGAAGGACAAGTATAGGCTGCTCCACGACCTCCGGGAAATAAACAAAGTAATTGAGGACATGGGGTCTCTCCAACCTGGAATGCCTTCTCCAACAATACTTCCCAGAGATTGGCAATTGGCTTTTCTAGACATAAAGGACTGTTTCTTCCACATTCCCCTACACCCAGAGGATGCCCCACGGTTCGCCTTCTCTGTTCCTACCATAAATCAAGAAGCCCAAATGAAGCGCTACCACTGGAAGGTTTTGCCCCAGGGATTAAAATGTAGTCCCTCCATCTGCCAGTGGCATGTGGACTCATTGCTGTACCAGGTGCGTGCCCAGAGAGGGGAAGCCATTATCCTTCATTACATGGATGATGTGCTTGTGTGTGCCCCCGATAACTCTCTACTCCAAGACACACTTGACCTAGTGGTTAAAGTTTTAACCTCTTCTGGATTTGAATTGCAGGAGGACAAAATCCAAAGGATGCCACCTTGGAAGTACCTGGGCATGGAAATTACTGCACGGACCAGTAATTGGAAATTAATTGTAATCCAAAAACCTTAGCAGATCTCCATTCCCTGTGTGGGTCTTTGAATTGGGTTAGGCCCTGGCTAGGCCTCACTAATGAGGACCTAGAACCTCTCTTCAATTTATTGAAGGGGGAGAGAGAGCTGCTTTCTCCCAGGGAACTGACCCCAGAGGCAAAGACTGCAATCGAAAAGGTACGGAAGACTTTAGGAGAGAGGCAAGTTCGCAGTTACCAGCCCGAGCTGCCCTTCAAATTCATTGTCCTAGGAAAACTGCCACACTTACATGGGTTAATATTCCAATGGATCAAGGAGCAGAGAGAGTCACTCTTAATCATAGAGTGGGTCTTCCTCTCCCACCAAAGACCCAAAACTATCACTAAGCCAAAAGAGTTAATAGCTCATTTGATTCAGAAAGCAAGGATGAGACTGTATGAACTAGCTGGCTGTGACTTCACATGTATTCACCTCCTTATTAAACTGTCTGAGGAGGGAAGGAACTCTCCTGTAAGATTGACTAAAGAGATGTTTGAGCACTTGCTCCAGAGTAATGCCAGTCTCCAATTACCCATGGACAGCTATAGAGGACAAATATCAGTCCATGCCCCGTCTCACAAGCTGTTCAATGAGGAATTCCACCTCATTCCTTGTGAGAAGAGGAGTCGAAGACCACTCAAAGCTCTCACAGTGTTCACGGATGCATCTGGGGCGTCCCACAAGTCGGTGATGACTTGGAGAAATCCTCAGACTCAGCATTGGGAAACTGATGTTGAGTTTGTGGAAGGATCACCCCAGGTAGCTGAACTGGCAGCAATCGTGAGAGCCTTTGAGAAGTTCTCAGAGCCAATCAACTTGGTAACAGACTCAGTCTATGTAGCGGGGGTAGTGTCCAGGGCAGAGCAGGCAGTGCTCAGAGACATGGAGAATGAGCAGCTTTTCAGGTTGCTTTCCAAACTAATTTATTTGATTTCTCATAGAGAACACCTGTTCTATGTCATGCATGTGAGATCACACACAGATTTGCCAGGCGAAATTGCCGAAGGGAACTGTCAGGCAGACTCCCTTGCAACCCCAGAAGAACAAGCACGCCTTCCTGACATCTTCCAACAGGCAAAGCTGAGCCACCAGCAGTATCACCAGAATACACCAGGTCTAATGCGTCAGTTCCAGCTAACACGGAGTCAGGCTCGAGCCATTGTGGCCACCTGTCCCAACTGTCAGCTCCAGACCATGCCTTCAATGGGCATGGGGGTAAACCCCCGAGGTCTTGGCAGTTGTGAGGTATGGCAGACAGACATCACACACATTCCTAGTTTTGCTCGCCTCAAATATGTGCATGTTAGCATTGACACATATTCAGGCGCAGTCTATGCCTCTGCCCACGCAGGAGAAAGGGCAATGCATGCCAAAAAACAACTAGTGCAAGCCTTTTCAGTATTGGGGATCCCTAGGGAAATCAAAAGTGATCAGGGCCCAGCATATAAGTCCAAGGAGTTCCTGGAATTCATCCAGCAGTGGGGAGTGGAACATAAAACTGGCACCTCTCTCTCCCCCACAGGCCAAGGTGTAGTTGAGCGAGCCAATCAGACGCTCAAGCAGGTTTTGGCTAAACAGAGCAGTTCAACTGTGTGGATGTCTCCACAGCAGAAGCTCTGCAAAGCCATGTTTACTATCAATTTCCTGAATTGTTCATTTGAGAACATGAGTCCACCTGTGGTACGTCACTTTAACAGTGGTAAACAGTTCAAGTTATCCCAACATCCTCCAGTTTTGATTAGGGACCCAGAAACCTGGGAAATCAAAGGTCCCTATGAGCTCGTTACCTGGGGACGTGGCTATGCATGCGTATCCAATCCCTCAGGCCCTCGGTGGATTCCCCAAAAGTGGGTGAAACCGTATGTACCCAAACATCCTGCTCCAACTGAGGGGAATGAGGAGCAGGTGGCTGTGGCTTCAAAAAGAAGACGCCGCCGGAAAAAAGAAAAAGAAATCCTCCTAAAGGATGACATTCCGGCAGATAGAGACTTTTAACAGGTTTTATAATGTTTGTCTTTCCTTTTAGAGAAAAGCTTCTCTTCTCTCAGTCCCGTGATGAACCCCATCCAAGCTGTCTTCCTGTTAACACTGAACATTCTGGCAGCTGCATGGATCGTCCCTCAACCACATCAGAACATTTGGGTGACCCTGGCACAGACGCTCCAACAAGAAAACATATGTCTGTCCACAGCAGCAACAGCAAACCCTATGTCCACCTGCCTGGTAGGAATCCCATTGAAGGCTGGAGAATATTCAGCCAGTTTTGAAACACAAATGTCCAATGAAATTCCTGAGTCACACACCATTTCATCACACAAAAATCATAGGCAGCAAGCTGGAGTAAGTAAAAACCCCATAGAGGACTTGCTGCCAAGTTTGCCCAAAGCAGCTCAGGAACCCCAAGAATTAGAGCTGTTAGGTTCCTACCCAGCACAATATTGCATTCACTTTAGGATCTTCCCAAAACCTTCTAGCATAAAAGAATTCCACAACATAATGCAATATCGTGGGGAATTCACTGCCAAAAGATGGTGCAATACTATAAGCCATATTGCAGCTGATACCCCAACTTATTCAAGCCCCAAAAGCCTCCCAAAGGGATTGTTCTTAATTTGTGGGGACCAGGCGTGGGCAGGGATCCCTTCTCGGCTCTTAGGAGGGCCATGCACCTTCGGTCGATTGTCCCTGTTGGCACCCAATGAAACCTTAATAAACGATTGGACTCACAAATACAAATAGGGTAATAAAATCCAAAAGACAAGTGCAGACAATTTGGATACAAACTGTGATTCTGAAATTTTCCATTGGGCCAAGTCAAAAAGAATTGCTGCATCCCTGTTTCTTCCATGGGTTGCAGCAGCTAAAGCTCTAGGAGAATTTGGCCACCAAGAGCGTTGGGTAGTCAAACAGGCAAACTTAACATCCACCACAATCAGCTCCCTCCTAGAAGACGAGGAAATTACCAGGCAGGCCACGCTACAAAATCGTGCTGCTATAGATTTTCTCTTGCTACTGCACGGACAAGAGTGCCAGGAATTTGAAGGACTTTGCTGTATGGACCTGACCTCGAGAGCTCCTAACATCCATGCTGCCCTCCGAAATATGAACAACTTGATCGGACAAGTGAAGCAAGAATCTGAAGATTGGTTCAATGGACTGTTCAAAGGCTGAGGACTCACAGGGTGGTGGACATGTATAGTCAAAACAATTATGTTAATTTTTATTATTCTTTTCCTTGTAATAATGGCATTTGGGATCCTACGTCACTTAGTTTTCAAGGCTATTAATGGTCTCATTCCCTCTACCTCAGTAGTCAATCACATAGAAATGAAAAACTTGGAACAATCTAACCCTCCCACCAACTGCAAGTGGTGGGCAAAACCATAATTTGAATGAAACTAATATCCTTTTTTCAACTTTGTTAAACAAAAAACGGGGATATGTTGCATTTCCTAGATGCATTGTAAAAGGTACATTCCGTGACCCCTGCTATGCCCTGTAGCTTGCTCCCTCTTTTCCTCGTTACCCATGAGAAATAAACCCTGTAACTTAATCAGGGAAAAGAGCCTCTTTTGTTATCTTATTTAAGTCCATGAGGCAAGGGCCCCGGGAGCCATCACCCTAACACCTGAGCTAGACCGGAGGAAGGAATAGCCCCATTTTAGGGCCGAGAAAAAGCCTCAAAAGACCTCCTGGGTGTGTGAACAGTGCTGCTTCCTCTATGGCTTCAGAGCTGCTGCTAACATCTTCAGGAAGGAGAGCGGTATTGTACCAATTTTTAGATGGTTTTTAAAGATAGAAGTGCTTGGCTATCTTAAACGTCTGAGTTCCTAGAACTTTGAATGTGATCAAATCTATGAGTGAAGAGATGATGGTGCAGACCAACTTCTGATTCCGGTGACCCAAGAATCTGTACTACTACTTTGACCTTCTGAATAAGGCATGGATGTGATGGTATGCACAGTAATACTGATGTGCTATGGTTTTTGAATGATAGCAGTCTTCCTTTGTCCCATTCCTAAACCGTGGGCATTATTTGCCTTAACCTTGTTCACTAGGGACATTATTCTATATTCTTAGATGAAGTGAAAAGCACTCTTTTTCCATACCTTCACACAACAGCATTAAAACAAGGCCTAAGTAGTACAACCAATGTTCAAAGATGCTCTACCTTTTAAGCTGACGATACAAAATTCATACCTTGTTCTAATTTGATCTCAAGAAGAAAGGGTGTTCTCCAAATACTCCTTCAGCTCTTCCTCGCATCTCACCATTTTGCTTTTTTCTAAAATTGTATCCAGATCACTTTCATCATCTAAGGCCACATAAAAAAGCTAGTAAAAATGGTTTCGTGGATACTAAAATCTCCCCAGCTATTTAGGATTCAAGGGAGTTAATTATGCACATATATTCTGCACTCAGAAGAGAAAGCTACTTCAGCAAAACTCATCGACTATGAAAATCTTCCTAGATAATGAACACCTCTGACACTGCCACCCCAAGTTGCTTTTTGAAACAATGAGAACCTCACATCCAATCAGACTCTATACCTGCACAAGATCTCGCAATAGCAACTTGCAGCCACTTTCTACAGAAAGCAGCAGTGATCTCTATCACTGTTGCCATACCAAGAATAAGACAGGACTGTCCATTCAGCGTGAATCAAGCAGTTAGCAAAAATGCACCTGACAGAATGAAACTGAAGAGTAGAAATTCCCATCTAAAAGTCAAAGATTACATTTTTAATTTTATAGCAGCTATTTTGAATTTCAGAGGACTCTTTGCATTTAGAAGTCCTGTCTTTATAGCACACCCTTGTATTTTTGTCTCTACCTGTATTATGGCCATGTAGCCGTCTCCTTAAAATCACTCCAAAGAAAAATATTCAAGTGAACAAGTTCTTTCTAAACGGCTGGAAGGTGAAATGAATGAGTAAGAGGATATGTAACATGATAAAAGGCTGCCTGGAATTTTACAACTGGTATCCAACACGGTGTCTTCTATCTGGAGAGTAAAAAAAATCAGTCTCCAAGTAAACTGGAAAGGATGCAGATTCTCAATCTTCTGTTTATTCTGGCACCATAAAGCACCAAATCACATTCTATAATTTATCCCTTTAGACACAACTGCCCGACTTTTTTTATGTATAGTCAAGATTGGAAGACATTTGGGAGATAATTTCCAGCTATTCCTAAAGTCTGATGTTAAGCAGGCTGGGCCATATATCATTCATCGCTATCATATGTATTTCAGATAGAAATGATCATAAAAATACAATCTATTTATATTACAAATAATAAACACAAGAATTATGAAGACTTCCACATGAAACTCTTCCACACCAAACTGTTTCTTTGGAGTGTTTTGTCACACTATGGACCTCATTCTAAGGTGACATCAATAGCCTACCACGCAGAAGGCATTCCAGGTGGGAGCACAGGAAGAACAGACTAATCCCAAGGAGTGATGAAAATTTATGTCATCAAATAAAAGAAACGTACATCCATGTGCTCCACTTCTTCTTCAAACCGACATTTTAGTTTCTCAGTCATCTGAAGCATGATGGTGTGCACAACTATAGCATCTTCTGCTGTGCAAATGTTCATATCCAACAGGGTCATCTGAAGGAAAAGAAGAACAAATTATTGACATGCACAGAAGAAATACCGATTTCATGTAGGACAACACTCCCTTCATTACCAGCATTTTTTAAGGCTTTTCCACATTTCAAGTACAAATACCGCCTACTACTGTGGAACCAAAGGGATGGCTTACCTTTTGAACAGAGTAAGGCGGAGGTTAAAAAGGAATTCCACTTGTTATATCAATGTCTGGGGCATCCTCAGATGCATTTTACTCTAATGACACATTGGACCACAGCTATCACAGCCAAAAGCTGTGGCACTCAACTTGCACATCTGCCCTTTCTCCTGACATTTGCCCTCAACCAGCTCCATACTGGATGCTCATTTTCTCCATGCACTCCACATTAGGGCTGTCTGAATGCTATGGAACTGACCACAGCCAAAATTCCCATCTTTCATAGTGCAGTGAGACATGGAAACATGACAGAGGCCATGTGCTGAATCTCAGCACACGGAACAGATCCCAGCAGTGCCTACAGACCTTTGCCTACAGACACCAGACACTACCAGCCAAAGAAATCAAGACATTTTCATACACAGCTCTTTATCATTATGCTTCAAAGTAGCAAGGTACTTACAATCGCTACCAACTTCTTTGCTACCATAAAGGCTACAAACATCCCAACAGGATGTGCTCTGGAGGAAGAGAAGGCAGACACATAGAGGGAAGGCATGCTGCAAGGACACAGAGAAAGGAAGTATCTCCAATACTTCCCCTCTTCTTCTCCAAGAGTTAAAAAGGAGTATTTTTGTATGATTGAGAAGGGATCCATGTCAAAATTAACTTTTGATTTCCCCCAGATTCATTCTAACCAAGCCAGTTCCTGCTAGATCTCACCATGCACAGTTGTTTGTACTGGCCAAAGGAAAGCCATGCCACAGGCAGCTTCTTTGGCTCTTACTGCCACCTCCAAGCAACTGAGAAGGGATGTGGGAACACACGGAACAAAGAATAGAGCAAACATGCACTCTCAAAGCAACTGTCTGCCTCATCGTTGCCCTGGAGAAAAGAAAATATTGCTTGAATTCCAGACTGTTCTTAGGATTTCCCGACCTACCTAGACTTTTGTTTCAATTCTCCAGAGTTCTGCACCATTCCCTTCCATCAGATTTGGCACGTGTTGGAGGCAACAAGGTGCTATCAAAGTAGGAAACAAGAGTCAGGTATCCTAAAATACAAACCAGTCAGTACTTCAAATAAAAAATTATGAATGGGAATATCCATACTACTGGGCTTTCTTTTATTTACAGCCATCTTGGCAATGAAAATAAACCTGAGATTGTTCTTGTTCAAGGCCAACTGTTTACTGCCCGATAAGGAACTAACTGTCATCTACCTTGTTCCTACATCCACCCTAAAAAACCTCCCTGTAAAGATCGTAATGCATTGCACCCACACCAATGTGTCTTGTGTTCAGGATGGATATTCAAAAGTAGCAACGTTAGATTTCTATCCAGACTCCTCTCTTAATTTATTACGCAAATAAAATCCCACACCATGGAGAAAAATATGCCTTGACAAAATAACCAACTTCGAGCTCTCCACCCATCTTTGCCCAATTCTACTATGTTTCAAGATTTACTACTGCATTCCTCCATTTCTGGAGCTTGATCTCCACCTATTAAGTGTAGCTGGGGCACTGAAAATCAAGAATGCATTTTCTCCATTTAAAAGAGCTGTACAGAAATAGATGTAGACCCTGCCTTACTGCTGCATTTAGCAATCGCACATGGACAGGAAGCAAAGTGCATTTTGTAGCCAAGTCCTTCATTAACTCCAGGAACAATTGGTTTCCTTTATGCTTTACCCTCTTTTGCCATACCCGATATATTGCGAAACCTTCAGTCTCTCTTCACTGAGTACCATCTGCTCCTTTACCAACTTTTCCATTTCCATATTCACAGTTGGGGGATTCTGTATTTCTTCACTTGCCATAAATTCTCTGCAGGATGGAAAGTAGATATGCAGAATGGAATCACATGATATATGTCATATCATGTGTGATATCATGTAGAAAGAAAAAATGATCAACTATTACTTTTATAGAAACCAAAAGTGAACACTAGCCGCTTTGTGTTGCTCATTGTCCAAAAGAAGACTGCCCCATTTCTGACCTGAAACTCTGAACTACACACTTCTTTTGCATGAGCTTCCAGTCCTTGAATCTCCCTTGCCATTTCAGTTGATGCCATTTTTCTTTCTCAAGCTCTGATTTCATTCGATTCAAGAGTAGCTTGGCAGTTGCCCTCTCATTATCCAGCAGTGCTCTCTTTATATTCTGTGTATTTAAAAATAAAACCAGAAGTAGAAGCAGCATACGACATGCAAAAACAAACAAAAAATTGTCTCTTCTACAGAAAATGAGGGGAGAAAAAACCACAAATGATAACCAATACCCTGCCAAGTAGAAATTTCTTCTATATTTCAGTGATTGATAGGCAGAAAAAATGAATTTCATTTAAGGAAAGGAAGACATTCTAGGAATATTCAGACTGCTATCCTGCCCCATGGAAAACGTTTACTATGGCCATAGCGTTAATGAGCTTGTGAACATCAGCGGCCAAGAGGAAGGACATTTCCTCCAGTTTCACACAATGCTAGGTCAGTACATCTGCTATCTGTGCAATCAAAGAATACAGAAAAGCAACAACAATGAAAAGTAGAACTCAAATACCAATTTCCCAAGTTAAAATCTACATGAACAAGACAATTTTTCCATTCAAGTGAATTTGATTTAATTAATTCATTAACTACATAAGTATCATTCTCACGTTCAAGAAAAGAATTCGAAGAATCAACCTTGCTACTTCTGAGACATTGAAGCCTGAGTAGATCCCAACTTCAAATCTATTAGGACAGCATGAAAGCAATACCTGCTACATTTAGTACATGTAAACAGCAAAGACATCTAGAACAGCTCTAAAAGATGAAAAAAACCATGAACTTTGAAGGAGACGCTAGCAAGAAATGTGGAAATAGGCTTTATCTGCCCAGTGCTTTTCCCAAAAGCTTGGGCACTCCTTGGCATCACTGAGAGTCTCTGTCTCCTTATTCAGCAGCTGGCTTAGGGTAAAAAAGGATGCATGCAATCACTTCATTCCTGTTCATGACATAAACTTACTGCATCATCACGGAAACCATTTACTTGGAAATATAGCCTAAAAAATAGGTGTCAGACTGGGTACATATCTAGATTGCTATGAGCAAAACCAATTTCTTTTTAACAGGAAAGCCATACAATATGCCTGCCATGGCAAATATTAGTCTACTAGCCCTGCACTTCAGCGGGCAGTGAGCAGTTCATTACACCAAATTTACGTTTGGCAAGGAGACAGTCTATTTATTACAAGCCCCTAGTTCTAGAACCAAGAATTCAGGAGTTTCTCATTCCCAATGAAAATCTGTGCATTTCATACCTTTGGGGTTTTATGCTTCTGTTCTTTACCTGTCTTGAGTGTGGCTTTCTTGTGAAGTCACTGATGGGTGTTTTTCCAACACATTTCTGCTGATTACATGGTAATTGCATGGCATCTGCAGACATCTCTGAATGTCTCTTTAAAGTATGCTTTTTACTCTTCTTAGAGGACCTTGTCTTCTTATTTCCTTCACCCAAAAGGTGGGCTAAGTGAGCCTTCAAAGAAGCATCATCTCAACAATTAGAATTCTTTCAACCCTACTAAATGGAGAACAGCAACAAAAAAAAATTAAAAAAACTAGTAGGCAAAAGACAGCAGAAGAGAAAGGTAAAATAATGAATCCTACATGCCACATGCATAACTCTCTTCATTCCAGGCTATTTTCAAAATGAAAAAATAAAAAAAAAATCATCTTTTCCTCAGAGAGGAAATTTGGAGTAACTGGATTGTGTTGCCTTTCTTACAGTTACCAGAAAAGTTAACAGCAGAGTTGAAAACTCCTGAAGCTGGCTAACTACACCTCTAAATGTTTTACTACTGTGTTATGATTCTGTCTTCGGTTAATAGAACCTGATATACAACAAAGAGATGGGAGCACATGGAGATCCATTGGAGAGCCTATGCTGGAGGTAACACATTCATTTTTTACTCAAACAAATCCAAATTAGAAATGCTGAAAATGACCTGGGGTCATTTCAACAGCCAGCAAACTGACTAACACAACCAACCTTTGGCTTTTATTCAATCCTTTGCTTGTTTTACCTGGGCCTTGAAGATCTGTCTGCAGCCTTCCTCTCTGCAAATATATCACAGTTGTCCTATTGAGAACCCATGGCTCATCACAGCTGCTTGGCGAGGCCTGCTTCCAGAAGAACTGGCAACTACAAGCTGGGAGCCAAGAGATACAACACTTCACTTGGAAAAGGGCCTTCCATGAATCCTAGAATCCCAGAATGGTTTGGACTGGAAACGACCTTAGAGATGATAGATTCTCTTCTTCCCACATCCTGACATGTGCAGGGACACTTTTCCACTAATCCAGGTTGCTCCATGTCCGCTCCAGCCTGGCCCTGGACACTTCCTGCCATGGGGCTCCCACACAGCCTCTTTGAGCAACATGTGCCATGCCTCAGCACCCACACAAGGAAGAATTCCTTTCCAATATCCCATTTACCCCAGCCCTCTGGCAGTTTGAAGCTATTCCCCCTTGTCCTGCGAGTCCAGACCCTTTTCCAAAGTCCCTCCCCAGCTATCTTGGAGCCCCAGCAGGCACTGCAAGGGGCTTGAAGGCTGCCCTGGAGCCTTCTCTTCTCCACATTGGACACCCACAGCTCTCCCAGTCTGTCCTAGAGCAGAGGAGCTCCAGCTTTCAAAGCAGCTTAGCAGCCTCCTACCCGTGAAACTCGATGCCACCCCTGGCCTTCGGGGCCCTACGGATATCGCTTCTGGTGTCGCTTGGGGTCACTCCCTGCTCTCTTCCCGCCCCCCATGAGGCCCTCAGGTGATGCTGCTCGGATGCCACTCCGGCCGCTGTCAGACCAACGGGGGCCGTGGGGCCAGCCCAGCCTCATCCACAATCCACAATATCCTCGGCGGCTCCTGCGTGCTCATGGCGGCCCACACACCCAGAAGCAGATGTGACAATTGATAAAAGATTCATGTTAATCACAAAAGCATTGGGGTTTACATAAACCAGAATACTAAGCTCTGAAGTGATGCATGGACACTAGATAAAGGAAATTATATGATTGAATAATTCTTTTTAAATTCACCTTGTTATGTTATATTATGTTGTATTATGTTACATTACATTATGTTATATTATGTTATGTTTATCAAATAAGTTGAATCAGCTACCAGCTTGCGAAATCGGACTTCCCAAAAAGCCCTTTTTGTCTTTGTCTGGTCAATACTGCTTATCTCAAGCACCAGACTTCCATAACTTCTCTGGTGGTTATCTACAAGGACCAGATGGCTATCTGTGACTGATTATCGCCCGGAGGCTTTGTGAATTTGTGTAAGGATGTTTATTCGACCACCACTGCTTACCTGGCCAAATTATGACAGCAAAATAACCTAAAAATTATTGATTACCACGAGCAACCACAGTATAAGAAGAGGCTGCAAACCAAGGTTCGGTGGAGCGTGGAGTGGGCAGTGACCCCTCGTATTCCCCAGCGCGCTGCTTGCTCTTTCTAGATCAAATAAAGCAATCCAAAATTTTGCTGAATATCTAGACTTTTGTCTCTCATTTATAACAATTTGGTGCAGAAACCCGGGACGTCCTTGGATCCCTGAGATGCACTGCGATTTCAGGGAAGCGCCCCACTACTGCGGCCCCGGTTCGTCAGTGATTCTCGGGACCCATCGACGTACCACACCATATAGACTGAGCAAGGAAAATCTCCCCGGAAGGCCGCGGAAAAATCACCTGTAATTCTTGTGCACGAAGACCCAGACAGGAGCATCGGACTGTAAGTATCTGTCTGGTTTGTTGGGGATGACTGTGTGTTTGTCTGAATGAGACGTAGCCTTTGCTGCGAAGCGAGAGTGGAGTCCTTCTATCTGCGTTTCCAGCACCCCGCGAGGGACCTGGCCAGTGACTGGACGAAGCAAGTGAGCACAAAGGGAGAGACTGATTTTCTTGTCCTAGCCCAGGTAGGGCTAGGTCCTTCCCATCATAATCCAGGCAAAGGCAGGACCCTGGAAGGGGGGGGCGGGGGGGGGGGAAGGGGGAGGAAAAGAAAATCAGATTGCAACACACCAGTCACGGAGGGAGAAGGGAAAAGCTGCTTTTCCCATCCCAGCCCAGGTAGAGGCGGGTTCCAGTCCATCCTGACCCAATGAGAGGCAGGGGTTCGGGCGGAACACATCGGGGAGTACAAACACCTCAAGACAGTCCCTTGTGGTAAAAATGGGAAAAAGAGGGAGTAAGATTCTGAGTCCCAGGGACCCACGAAGAGGTTCAAGTTCATTTGGTCCACAAGGAGATTGGGAAAATAAAGACAAGACAAGTAGGTTGCCAGAAATACCACCAGGCAGCCCTTTGGGAGTAATATTAAAATGTTGGGACACAGGGGTGGTATACAGAGGAAAAAGTAAAGAAAAATTGATTCAATATTGCATGGTGGAGTGGACCAGAGAAATGATCCCTAAAGATAACCTATACTGGCCCATGTTCGGATCATTTGAGGGTTGGATTTGTCGGGCATTAAACACATATGTGGCTCATAAAGAACCATTTAACAGAGAGGAATGTGAGTATGCTGCCCTGTGGGCAAAACAGTCCAAGCCATCCTTGATATATACTTTAAAAGAAAAAGAGGATGAAGATAAAAAAAGGTTACCTGGGAACCCCTCGATAATCTCCCACCTCTGTATAATACAGAAAATACAGGAGACCCCCACACACACCCACTTCTCCTCCTGGTACTCCCATAGCTCTAAGAACTCACTCCAGTGAAAGGAATACCAGGAGTGATAGTATCACCAGAGAGGAGGATGATAACAATACAAAGGCTCACCTTTACCCCCTGAGGGAAGTGCCATTAGCAGGACAACAGGCTGGCTTAATTGGATTTGTAAATGTTCCCTTGAACACAGGGGAAGTGAGAAACTTTAAAAAAGAAATGGGAAAACTATTAAAAGATCTTATAGGGGTATCAGAGAGTCTAGATCAATTCCTCGGACCAAGTATTTACACTTGGATGGAATTACAATCTATATTAAATATCCTATTCACCACGGAAGAATGGGAAATGATCAGACAGGCTGGAATGAGGGTATGTGACCGGGAGCATCAGATTGGACCTAGGGGAGACCAGAAATGGCCATTAAATAATCCTAACTGGGATAATCAGAATGATGTCCATCGCCAGAATATGATGGACTTAAGATGGATACTCGTTAAAGGTATCCGAGAATAAGTTCCTAAAGGACAAAATATTAATAAAGCCTTTAGTGAACAACAAAAATAGGACGAATCCCCGACTGACTGGTTGGAGCGGCTGAGGAAAGATCTCCAAATGTACTCCGGGATAGACCCTGATACACAAGTGGGTCAGGCACTCCTCAAAACCCAATTTGTTGCTCGATCATGGGGAGATATTAGAAAGAAATTAGACAAGTTAGATGATTGGCAAGATCGGGGGTTACAAGAATTGCTAAGAGAAGCACAAAAAGTTTATGTAAGGAGGGATGAAGAGAAGCAGAAAGCAAAAGCAAAAATCTTTCTAGCTGCAGTTCGTGAAAGACAGAAAGAAACCCAGCAGAAAGGGGGAGGAAAACCAAGAAAACCCCCACCAAAACAAGGAAATGAAGCAGGAAATAATTCACCAAGGCGAACCTGCTTTTACTGTGCTGGGAGGGCAGGGGAGATGCAAGACCAGAGCCCCGGGCTGTCCTCACACACCACGAGCCAAGCGAGAGAGAGTCCCCCTCTCCAGACCCCCCATCCCACCTTTCCTTTTCCGGTTCCCCCCCTGCTCCGCCTCCACCCACCCCCCTACGAGAGCACATTATCTGACGTTTTAAGGTGTAGCCACAATTACTTAGAATAACAATGGGAGAAATGCCACAGAAAGAAAAGGGGAACAATTCAACCCCCAACAATTATGTTACATTACATTAATTATATTATGTTATGATTATCAAATAAGTTGTATCGGCTACCAGCTTGCGAAATCGGACTACCCAAAAAGCCCTTCCTGTCTTTGTCTGAACAATACTGCTTATCTCAAGGACCAGACTTCCATAACTTCTCTGGTGGTTATCTACAAGGACCAGATGGCTATCTGTGACTGATTATCGCCCGGAGGCTTTGTGAAATGTGTAAGGATGTTTATTCGACGACCACTGCTTACCTGTCAAAATTATGACAGCAAAAGAAACCCAAAAATTATTGATTACCACGAGCAACCACAGTATAAGAAGAGGCTGCAAACCAAGGTTCGGTGGAGCGTGGAGTGGGCGGTGACCCCTCATGTTCCCCAGCGCGCTGCTTGCTCTTTCTAGATCAAATAAAGCAATCCAAAATTTTGCTGAATATCGAGACTTTTGTCTCTCATTTATAACAAAGAGGTCCGGAACAGAGGATAATAGCCACACATGTGCGTTCGTCTCTGCACAAGGCGGGCCAAAATTGCCATGCCCGGACTTTTCAGTTTAGCACGAGAATGAGAATACACCAACCCCATGGGGGAGGAATCCTCTAAAGACTCCCTCATACGTGGCCTCTCAACTTAATGTCTAGGCAATGCCAATCCTGAGGCTACACTAACACCATTTTACCTTGCGGGTAAGAAATGCCATTGTTCTGGTGTGCAGCTAAAGGCGCAGCACAGGCAGGCCAGCCCAAAAGCTGAGGCAGTGCCCTTCCTCACACCTTAGCTGTGGTGTACTCCATGCAGCTAGAGCAAAGCAAGAAGGACGATAGGAAGAAGAAGGCGTTCTTCAACTAGCCCTCTGTCAGCAGCCCTGAAAGGGTGCATAACACACGGCGTCTCGCTGCCCTCCATTCTACATACTCGCAGCTCCCTTTGCCGACTTGCAAAAAACCTACCAGAGTAGAGAGGGCCAGATTGAAGAGGCAGTGCCTAGGTTCACCTTCTACTTCTTGCACTTAAGCCACGTCCAGCTCCTCGCTGCACTCTGTATTTCCCTTCCCCGTGGCATTTACCGTGGTGCTGTGTGCAACTCGGGGCCTCGAAGTGACTGCCAATGTTTCCACAGCGGGCTGCAAGGGAACCAAGGAGCAGCACAAGCAGCAGTGCTTCAGCTTGCTCCTTCCGACTGCTAACGGCACTTGGCTAGGCAAGCGAAAGGCAGCCACCTTCCTCTCCTAGTAGCCTGTAACGTGGTGCACACAAGCACGGTAATTGTGCAGCTTTGTTCACGGCCCTCGCTGCTTCAGCCCAAGCCCGCCTAGGGCGTGCACCTTTGTTCTCAGAGCTCCGTGCAACAGTCTGCCTCTCTCGCAGTTCGAATGGAAAATGAAAGCTTTTCGCCTACACCCTTCACAGAGATCTGTTGCCAGGACGAGAAGGTCTTGTGGCAGGAGCTCGCCCCCACCGCGAGGAAGCTGCTATTAGCACCGCATTGCAGGGGCACTTCTCGCTCCTTGACTACGTGCTCAGCGCTCTCCGAATTCGCTGCTAGCTCCACGGTCCTTCTCAGCTGCAAGTAGCAGCGCTCACAGTACATAGAGCATTGCAAGTAGCGAAGAGCTGGAGAGACATATCTCACACGAAATTGTGCCAGGAAAGAGACGTTCTACACCGAGTAGTGACTGAGACAGACAGAGAGTTGTACACTGCCCATTCTCGTCGCTAATCTTGTGCACTTGAGGCTTCTGCCGTGACAAATCGTTCCGTGAAAGACAAGCGAGAGCGCCTCTCCAGTCACATTGCACTGCGTGAGAGCTCCCTAGGGACTTTTGGATGTAAAACTTTTTCCACCTCCAAAAATACATGGGTAAGTCCTAAAAGTTTTGGTTTTATTAAGATTAGTTACGTCCAAGTATTGCTGTTCTAAACACCCTTGGTTTCAGTCTGAACATAACTGCTTGTTTCTGTCTTTTTGCCTAGTGGCAATCTAATTCTAAGGTAACTAGATGTGTTGGAAATCCATAAATTACATCTCAGGGTCGGTGGGATAACTGGCTGAGAAGAAAATGGAATTGAGGATTTGGAAAGAATCCAAAGTGCGCTGATGCCACCATCTGAGATTCCCTTGGGTTCCAAATCCTTTCATTTGTGTTTTTGTGGGCTTTTTTGAAGGCGTGTACCGTTGAAGCCATGATTTAGCTGCGGTGAGACCTGCTCTGCTGTAAAAGCATTATTTTCTCAGTGAGCATGGACAACAGTTACAGTGTCGTCTTTTATGATTCCCTGCACTCCACTTATGGTGGCAAAAGCAGTGCCTTGACTGTAATCATAAATGAGATTATACTTTCATTGCTTTGACATCATGTAGGATGCTTCCTCCATCTGCTGTGGTCAGCATTAAGTAACAGACTTCTCAGTTTCTAGGAAGAGTCTAGCAAACAATCACCTTGCTCCTTCTCTTGCATTTATTCATCACTGCTATGCTGCTATACAGACAGATAGTCTGTTTATGATTCAACAATTCAATGGGACATCAAGTAAATAGCAAAGCAAAACTAACTACCGAAAGCACTATAAGGGCCAGAGATTAGCTTGGATCAAAACAGGTATTCTCCTAGCATTGTTTACAAACAAGTCAGCATGTGAAACAGAAGGCACAATGTAGTTTCGGCCTTGTTTTGGGCATGCCCGGAAGAAGGAAATTCTGATTTCACATATGGGAAAGGAAATGTTGACATTTGAATGAGATTGTTCATACCCCAGAAAAGGTTGCTTTGAAAGGTTGTGGAAGTCCTCTTAGGAAACATGGCTTTACAAGTCCTTTCCACCAGGAGACAACAGCTGCAGAACATCTGGGTGTGCCAGTGTTGAGAGCACCAGCAAAGATCAAAGTGGAGAAGTTGGTGAACAATGGCAGTGGCCTGGGGGAGAGCAAGTGGGGTGCTGGCTGTGGAACCAGGGGAGTCCTGACTGATTTAGGAGGCGTGTGATGGTCTGTGCCAGCAAGCGGAGTAGTGCTGTGGCCTTGGGACACTGCCAATACTGGAATTCACTGTGGTCACTGGGCAGGCTGAATGTCTGAGCTGCTGGAGGGACCCAGTTTGCTCACATGTAAACATCCAGTCTCACTCTTGCCAGCCACAGAAAGGAGCAGGATGTGGCTGCTGGCGATGCCTGTCATGTATATGTAGTGGGCATGTGTGCTATCCCAGCCTGCTGGGAACACTTCTTCTTTGTGACTGCTTGGGCTGAGGGAGAGAAAGCAGTGGTAGTTTCTGAGGTTTAGAGTTTGCTGGAGTTTCTCAGGCTGTTTCAGGAGCCACACAGAGTTCTCTTCCTTGAAGCATTTCAATTCCTGGTAATTTTCAAAACTCAAACAGACACAGCCCTAAGCTAGTTGATCTGACTTCAGAGCTATTCTTACGCTGAGCTGTTGGATGATCTGATCTCCTGAGATGTCTTCCATTTCAGTTTATGACCTGGTTCTTGTGAAAAGTAGGATCTTTTATCCTGGAGAAGATAGGTTTCTGGAGAGACAGTATGGTGGCCTTTGAATATGTAAAGAGGGTATAAGACAAATGGAGAAAGACTTTTTAGGAAGGTTTGCAGAGGCAGTACCAGGGGCCATGCTTTCAAACTGAGACTAGGTGTAGATTGGCTAAAAGGAAAAGCTTTTCTACAATGAAGCTGGTGAGACACTCAAACGGGTGTTCCAGAGAAGTTGTGGATGCCCCATCATTGAGAGTGCTCCTTATCAGTTTGGCTAGTCTTGAGCAATTTGATCTACTGTAAGATCTACCTGGCAAGGAAGTAGGACTAGATGATCTTTAATCACAGACAGTTGCATGATTCCGTGAAAGACAGAATGCAATAAAGTTGATATTTCAGATTTTGGCACAGACGTATTTATTATTCTCGCTTTATGCATCATTGCAATGACAACTTGTTAGCTTCTGAAATGATGAGCTGAGATTGATTTTCTTCCTTAGTTTCATTTTCCCTGTTATTCCTTCACTCTTGGACATTTTTTTTTTACTAGATTTCCTCTTTTAGTAAACTGCCCTTTAGTATCTCTTTGCTCCCCACCTGGCTTTCTTTTTTTTTTTCAATGACACCTTTTCACTGGTTCGTTTTGGGCCTTTGCTGCTTGAAGTCCAGCAGCCTCCTTGTCTGAGCATTATGGAGCTTTCTTTACAGCTTCATCACTATGCAAAAAGCCATAAATTACTCTGTTCCATCTCACATACCATCAAGTATCACACTAATATTCCCTCTGCTGAATAGCTGGTTGGCTTACATACACCAGCCAAATACCAGGAAATCCAGATGGCAGCAAGAATCTTGTAGACTACTCCTGCTGTTCATTTAAATTCTGGAGACGTCACGTGAGGTATCACATTCTCTTGAAAGAAGTGTATATCATCTCGGACATTCTAGAATGGGCTATTAATATAGTCATGAGCTTCTGGCTAGACTTTTTAGTATGCAAATTCAAATTCAAATTCGAATGCTCTGAAATGATAGAACTTCAAAAAATTTTTTTTCCCAGAATCGAAGTATGATGGAGTTACATAGGGAGAATCTTAATCTTAGTTATTCTATTCCATCTCACATCATGGCTGGGGGCAGGGAGAAGGGAGTATCTTTGGGGGACAATGGGTTCCGGTGTAGTCATTAAGCTGGCTCAGAGGAGCCTTCAGGTATTGTCTGTTGTTGGGGGGGCGATTCATGTGAACTCTTCCTTTCTTGTACCCTGCCACTAGTATTGTTGCTAAAATTGTTTGTTTTCTCATCCAAGTGACAAAATCAGCACACTTAATGAGGGATGAAGAGGGAGCAGCGACCTCAGAACAGGAGGAAGAAGAAGCAGAGCCTGCTGTCCTCCAGACGAAAAAAACACTACCAGCCAACTTTGCATCATCTGTGAACTTCCTGGGTGTGTACTCTATCCCCTTGTCCAGATCACTGATAAAGATATTAAACAGGACTGGGCCCAAGACTGAGCCTTGGGGAACAGCTGGATGAACTCTATTTCCCACCACTCTGTGGGCCTGCCCATCACCCAGTTTGCCACCCAGCAAACAGCCCACCCATCCAAACCATAAGCAGACAGGTTCCTCAGGAGAATGATGTGAGACTCATTGCAAAAAGGATCAGGGAGATGCCTAGGAAGAGTCTCAGGTGAATCCAGGAGACTATAGTGGAGGACTATTCAGTTTTCCAATCAATTTGCTTAAAAAACTCTACAAAACCATAATAAGCAAACAAACAAACAAACAAACAAACAAAAAAAGCAGACCAAACAAACACACATAAAACCCCAACCAATAAGCCCCAAAGAGACAAAAAAGGACGCAAAAAAAGCCCACAAAAAACCACCCATACTGGAAAAAAACCCCAAACCCAACACACCAAAAAATCAAGGTGAAGGTTTTTAGTAACTTTAAAAATAACAAAACAAAACAAAAAAAACTCAGAAAGTCACATTTCTAAAGATGCTGTCCCAGCCTCTTCTCTCAGCAGGGAGGACATCCTGAAGTGGAGCCAGTTGGAAGAATGCGGGACAGGGCAGCACTGGGGCCATTGTCACAGGACGGCCCTGTGGCTGCCCCATTGCCAAAACCTGGACACATAAATCAAACACAGGTATGCACATGTGCTTAGACACAGCAAAAATATATTTGTCTGAAAAGAATACTGGTCCATTTATATCAGTGGAAAGAGCATAATGCCTTGTCTCAGCTTTCTTTTCAGTCATTACAAATGTTTTGAAAATATAGGAGTGCAGAAAATGGAAATATCCAAGATCAACATGCGGACCAATAACAAAGATTCCATTTTTGAAACTGCATTGGGAATCCTCTGCAGAAATTGACTCAGAGCTCTAAGATTTACAAAAAAGACCAAGAGTATTGGAGTCAATACAACACAGTGTCTGGAGACTTCAGCTGGTTGCCTTGATTTCTCAAATATGATGGAGGAAGCACCTTAGCAACTACAGCTGCCAGTTCTCTCAGGGCCCTGACATGCCTCTGGGTGGGTCCCATGGTCTTGCATGCTCAGGTTCCTCAAGTGGTCTGAAAGCTGACCTGCTACAATGGCTTAGAATCAAGTCCACCAGTCCAATAACCTGACCGATGTGGAAATAGTGACTGGCAGTAAAAACTGAGACCAACACTTGTTGAGTACCTCAGCCTTCTCCTTGTCTGTTGTCACTAGTCCTGTCTGGCTTAAGGGGCTGGGGAGAAATAGGGGAGGTGTGATAGGTTTCTTTTCATCTTCCTTTTCCCACTGAAATACCCGTAGGTGCCTTTATTATTCTTATTTTCGGCATGCTTTTCCAAATTCAGCTTCAACTGAGACCGTCCTCACACGCTCATGTGTTACCACTGTATTTTTCCCATGATTTGTCTCGCTGTGTGTTGTCTGCATATTGCCTGGCCGCATCATATCTATAAATTTTCAATAACCTTCTGGCTTTAACTTGTTTTCAAAATGAAACCTTTTCGAACGTTTTCACCCCAGCAAATCACCTGGGAAACCCAAAATCCCCAAAATTCACCCCGAAGCCCCCCCTGGGATGCCCAGCACTCACCTGGCAACTCCCAGAAATCCACAAATTCACCCCAAAATTCACGGGGGACCCCGAAATCCCAGGGCTTCACCCCAAAATTCCACCTGCAACCCCCAAAATACCTCAAATCACCCCCAAGACCCAGTCCTTCCAACACCTCCAAAATTAAACCCAAAATCTCTCCAATCCCCCTCAAAACACACCCAGACACCTCCAAATCCACCAAATTCACTCCAAGACCCATCTGGAACTCCCAAAAACCACCAAAATTCCCCGGAATATCCACCTGCAGGCCCCCAAATTCATCCCAAATGAATCTGAATCTTCGGAGGAAAACTGCACCTTCTACAGGAGCACTGCTTCAACTGAACCACATCTCTCATCCAGGAGGACTGCAGCCACCATTTATACTAACTGCTACCAACACCCTGACTGACAGGGTGTCAGGTTGTATTTCTGACTTTGTTGGTGGTTTTTTCTTTTGTATTATTGCATGTATTTTATTTTTTCTCTTTTCTCCTATTATACTCCATTACTGACTTGGAGTCTTTCACTGGTTTTACTTTCAAACCAACACAACCCCAAACCTCGCTATCCGGGATCCCCCAAAATTCCACAAATTCTCCCCCAAAATCAACCTGGAACTCCTCAAAACTCACCTGGATCTCCCCAACCCCCCCCCCCCCCCCCAATTCACCTGGGAACCCCCAAATCGCCAGCATTCAACCCAAAATTCACCGGGGACCCCAGAAACCTCCAATTTCCTCCAAAGTGATTGGCAACTTTACACACTCCATTTTCCCACAAAAGGATCTAGAGCCCTGTGCGCTTCGTATACAAACTAAACGGAAAAAACCTTTCTATTCATTCTCAGCAAAAAGACTTCCTATTCCTCCTTCTTTTGGACAAAACTGCCTTCACTTTCAAACTTATTGTCTTGCTCACTTACCTGCATAATGCTTAGTCCCTGTTCTGCATGCTCATTTTCTTCACATTTACAAGGAATCCTCTCCTCATCTACTTCTTCCTCTGCTTCTTCCATTTCCTGTGCCTATATCACCTGTTTCTCTGTTAGATTTGTTTCTCCAGCTGATTTTTGACAACTGCCCCTATCTTGTGGCACCGCTCACTCGAGAGAGGTGATTGTCCTGCTCTGCTCCGGGCTGGGACTGCGCTCTCTTCAAGCCCTGTGGGCAATTTTGGATGCCACAACGTCAGAAAGACCTCAGGCCATTGGAGAAATATCCAAAAAAGGGACATAGAGACCGTGAAGGGGCTGGAGGGGAAGCCATACAAAGAGTGGCTGAGGGCATTTGGTTCAGCTGCAGAGAGGACAGTGAGCTCACACCTCACTTGGGACCTCTCAGCTCCTCTCAAGGGCAGCACGGGGACAGCTATGCTCTCTGCTCTCTGCGACCAGGGACAGGAGCCAAGGGAATGCCAGGAGCTGTGTCAGGGGACGATTAGGCTGGCTATCAGGGAAAGGTTTTTTTCCTCAGAGGCTGGTCAGGCACTGAATAGGTTCTCCAGGCAATGGGCACAGCCCCAAGGCTGCCAGAGATCCAGGAGCATTTGGCCAATGCTCTCAGGGATGCAGAGGGTGGGACTGTTGGAGTGTCTGTGCAGGGCCAGGAGTTGGACTTTGACGATCCCTAGGGATCCCTTCGGACTCAGGAAACTCTTACCATTTTCCCCTTTCCTCTCCTTGCACAACGATCTCAGCTTACTGTTCCACTATATGTTCCACTTCTGAAACCTCCGATACTTCTTTCCAGTTCAAGCACAGTTCTACTGGTTACAATCCAAAGATATACAGATTGAAAAACAACCAAAAAGAAACACTTCTTTGGAATGTCGTGGTTTTATTTGGATCTCGAACTATGAAGTCGATTGTGCCTTGCAAGTTCTAAAAGCAAAACAACACCAAAAAACACCCACCACACCGTTTTAACATAGGGATTTGCTTTCTTCTAAGAAATCCATATCCCTTCTCAGAATGGATCTATTTCAGTAAGAGATCATCTTGAATAGATCACTTATTATCTAAAGAACCTGGAACACTCACATCCGTGATGATAAGCCTGTTAGCTTGTCGTTTTCTGTTCTAAAGGCAAATGAATTTGCTCAAGTTCCATATGTAACAAGGACAGAGTTCCAAGTGTGGCTCTGAGAAATGTTTTGGTTTCCCTCTCCTATCTCTATCAAAAGCACTTTCTTCAATGGCTGAAACAATACTTGATATAGTCTGAATTTTAAAGGTTATGAAAATTTTCTCAAAAGTGAAAAATTAACATAGCAGTCAGGTTTTAAACCAACGGGAATTTTTGTTTTACCTGTTTGAAGATTTCCTTCACACCAAAATGCTGGCTGATGGATACCTAGAAGAAATCAATTCCCACAAAATGCTCCCGGGTAACCCATTGCGTCATCCCTTACAATTTGCTTCAGTGTCCCTTTCCTGTCCAATTGAAGGTCCCTGTTTAAGAGACTCAAGTACGGAGAGAAATAAAATTAAATATGACTACAGTGCCTTTAAATCTAAATCGAACTTCCTGATCAATCTCATAAAACCTTTAGGCTAAATGTTGCCATTGATCTGTTTCTACTGAACACAGTCACGTCCTGGCTTGTTACAGATTAGTTCATTACAAAGAAAGAAATGCACAGAAGTTAAAACATTTCCAAAGAAGCATTTGACATCCTTCCTTTTGGATGGGGAACCATTCCAACACTGCTTACATAAGAGGTCAAATTACTGTCTTCCATGTTAGTTCTGCACTGTGCTCAGCGGAGCCTTTCTGGTTTATTGGCCTTTGACTTGGACATAAAGCTGAGTCTTGATTCAAGAAAAATCAATATTCACACTTGTTTTCATTTACACGGACATTGGCTTGGTCTCCTAAACAAAGAGAATGATGGGGAATTTATGTAGGTGTTTAGATAGGTAACATTCTCTTTCCGCAACCTGGCGTTGTATTTTCACTTGGTCTGTTACCTCCGGCTTTGTTTTAACGGCTCAAATTATCAGGAAGAATATCAAACCTCCAGCTCCAGCCACAGTCCCACTGTGAAGTCGATGAAGGTATGTGCATCTGCCCCTCAGGTCCATACTGCTCTTCTAATGTGCCCCTGATTGAGCAGGTAGGAAAGACTTGCATTTCCTAGATGGATTGTAAATGGTGCATTCCATGACCCCTGCTATGCCCTGTAGCTTCGTCCCTCTCCCATCCTGGCCATACAGGGCTGGCTGGGATTCAGTTTCTGCCCGCCACCCTTTGCAGACCCTAGAAAAGTTCTGTACCCCCTGACCTCTGTCTCTTTTTCCCTCTTTTTCTCTTGCTCCCTCTTTTCCTCACTACTCACGAGAAATAAACCCTCTAACTTCATCAGGGAAAAGAGCCTCATTTGTTATCTCATTGACGTCCATGAGGCAAGGGCCCCGGGAGCCATCACCCTAACACCTGAGCTAGACCGGAGGAAAGGCGAAGAACCCCATTTTAGGGCCAAGAAAAAGCCTCATTTGGCTCCCTAAGTGAATGGTCTCTACAGAGCACCCCATGTTCGGCTGTGACTCCTATTTTCACGATTCAAGAAGCCTTGGAGCTGATCAACTAGCTTAAATTTCTTTTAGCTGCATTTTGTGCAGTTCGAAGACTTTTAAGCACGAACCGGGAGCCTGTCAGAAGCCCAGGCAGGTCGGTTCTGGACGTAGACCCACTACAGTTACTCAGACGCCTCTGCCTGCAAGAAAAAAAAGGTGAGTGGAAGACTCCTTTCACGATGGGTGGCTTCCTGGAGCTCCGGGTGGGGGTCTCACCACTGGCATTTGCCTGGCGTGGCGCCGCTCTCAAGGAGAGACACGGCGCTGGTGTGTGCGTGGCCTGCGCGACGGATCGTGTACCCGCGACCACGTGGTGTGGCGTGCGGACTGGTGGGGGCTGGACGCAGTCACCCAGGCGTGGCAGCAGGCAGGAAGCTTTGATCGGTTTCAAAGCGGTGGCACGGAGGTTTTTTTGAGTTTTTTTGCGGTTTTTGTGGGTTTTTGCTGCGGGGTTGGTCCCTATAGCGGCACAGGCAAAATTAACGAAATTAACATCGGGTCGGCATCCAGTAAAGCCTGAAAACCATAGTGTACCTGGCACGGTTTAACAACTAACTCTCTTCCTGTGTTTTCAACAGTAGTGGGGTAGATATAGTGGCAAATTGCTAAACATCATGGGCTTACAGCAATCTGCCTTACAAAAGAGTATAAGAAACCAACTCAGGGAGATATTAAGTTCAGGAAATGTTTTAATATCTAAGAAAATTTAGCCCGTTTTGCCAGCTGGCTGTCTCTTGAAAAATCTGACCTTGAACTGCAAAATAGAAATTCGATTTCATTTTGGGATGAAATAGCAGATTTATTAACTTTAAGAGTGGAAAATGGAGATAAAACAGCTTCTGTATTCCTCCCGAATTTTTTACAAAATGTGAAACTTTTAATTCAGACAGACAACAAACAGCAGCAGCAAAATGGTTCAGACTCACCTTCCCTTTCCCGAAAACCCTATAACCCGGACCTGGAGGGGACCCACGGGTCTCCCTGGGGGGTGCAGGGCTCCCAGCACTGCTCTGGCTGCTCTGAGTCCCTGGGTCCTCCCCAGCATCCCAGTTCTGATAATTTTTCGAAAATTGTCAGCACTCCTTCCTTGTTCCCTTCCCCTCTGGGCAACGGCCACGTGGTTACACCAGAAGGTGTCGGGGTCCCTGATAGCTCTGGCCATGCAATAGAGCCCGTAGCGGGGGGTCCCATGTGGTGGCAGCCACGTGTCTCCTCCTTCATCCTGCAACCCCCTTCACCCTCCGGTCCCTGCCCCTAAGCCTGTCCCCTCCCATAACCCATCCCTGCCCTCGGCTCCACTGCCCCCTCCCCCCTCCAAGACCCAGCCCTACACACCACCAAGAGACCCCGCCCACAGGTGTTGCAACCCTGGATCCCAGGACCCCTCCCCCGCTCCGGTTTCACATTGCTTCCCTCCAAGCTGCTGCGGGGTGGAGGAGGGCAGTGGAGCCCCTGCTGAGTTCAGTGCCGGCAGGGGTGGGGGTGGGGAGGGATCAGCTCACAGCCCCTGCGGGATGGATGGTGTCCGGTTGCTGAGGGGGGGGGGGGCAGCCTCCCGGTCCGGGTGGGTGGGGATGCCCAGCACTGAAAGTCAACACCAGGAAAAAGAGTATATGCCATCAGTTGCTCCTGTAGTTAATCTTGGTAAGAGGAATGGTAGAAGTTATCAAGCTTTGTCCTATCAAGATAAAAAAGGAAATTTGTAAAGTACAGAGAGAATTTAGAAGAAATAGTGAAATCTTTAAAGGCATGATGAGAGCCGCCTTTACCTCAAACGAAGTGGTTCCATATGATATCAAAGAGCTTTTCCGATGTGTGTTAACTCCTTCAGAATATGATCTATGGGAAAGCCTGTAGAAAAGATCTTTGAAAGTGCTTTTACTAGAGCTTTTAAAAAGCTCAGATGATGCAAAAGACGCTGATAATAAATGAGAAATAATAAATATGTCTGCGCCAAAATCTGAATTATGAACTTTATTGCATTCTGTCTTTCATGGAATCATACAACAGTCTGTGATTAAAGATCATCTAGTCCAACTTCCTTGCCAGGTAGATCTTACAGTAGATCAAATTGCTCTAGACTAGCCAAACTGATAAGGAGCACTCTCAATGATGGGGCGTCCACAACTTCTCTGGAACACCCGTTTGAGTGTCTCACCAGCTTCATTGTAGAAAAGTTTTTCCTTTTAGCCAATCTACACCTAGTCTCAGTTTGAAAGCATGGCCCCTTGTCCAGTCTCTGCAAACCTTCCTAAAAAGTCTTTCTCCATTTGTCATATACCCTCTTTACATATTCAAAGGCCACCATACTGTCTGTGCAGAATCCTCTCTTCTCCAGGCTAAAAGATCCTACTTTTCACAAGAACCAGGTTATAAACTGAGATGGAAGACATCTCAGGAGATCAGATCATTCAACAGCTCAGCGTAAGAATAGCTCTGAAGTCAGATCAACTAGCTTAGGGCTGTGTCTGTTTGAATTTTGAAAATTACCAGGAATTGAAATGCTTCAAGGAAGAGAACTCTGGGTGGCTCCTGAAACAGCCTGAGAAACTCCAGCAAACTCGAAACCTCAGAAACTACCACTGCTTTCTCTCCCTCAGCCCAAGCAGTCACAAAGAAGAAGTGTTCCCAGCAGGCTAGGATAGCACACGTGTACACTACATATACATGACAGGCATCACCAGCAGCCACATCCTGCTCCTTTCTGTGGCTGGCAAGAGTGAGACTAGATATTTACATGTGAGCAAACTGGGTCCCTCCAGCAGCTCAGACACTCAGCCTGCCCAGTGACCCCACTGAATTCCAGTATTTGCGCTGTCCCAAGGCCACAGCACTACTCCGCTTGCTGGCACAGATCATCACACGCCTCCTAAATCAGTCAGGACTCCCCTGGTCCCACAGCCAGCACCCCACTTGCTCTCCCCCAGGCCACTGCCATTGTTCACCAACTTCCCTACTTTGATCTTTGCTGGTGCTCTCATCATTGGCACACCCAGATGTTCTGCAGCTGTTGTCTCCTGGTGGAAAGGACTTGTAAAGCCATGTTTCCTAAGAGGACTTCCACAACCTTTCAAAGCAACCTTTTCTGGGGTATGAACAATCTCATTCAAATGTCAACATTTCCTTTCCCATATGTGAAATCAGAATTTCCTTCTTCCGGGCATGCCCAAAACAAGGCACAAACTACATTGTGCCTTCTGTTTCACATGCTGACTTGTTTGTAAACAATGCTAGGAGAATACCTGTTTTGATCCAAGCTAATCTCTGGCCCTTATAGTGCTTTCGGTAGTTAGTTTTGCTTTGCTATTTACTTGATGTCCCATTGAATTGTTGAATCATAAACAGACTATCTGTCTGTATAGCAGCATAGCAGCGATGAATAAATGCAAGAGAAGGAGCAAGGTGATTGTTTGCTAGACTCTTCCTAGAAACTGAGAAATCTCTTACTTAATGCTGACCACAGCAGATGGACGAAGCATCCTACATGATGTCAAAGCAATGAAAGTATAATCACATTTATGATTACAGTCAAGGCACTGCTTTTGCCACCATAAGTGGAGTGCAGGGAATATTTAAAGACGACACTGTAACTGTTGTCCATGCTCACTGAGAAAATAAGGCTTTTACAGCAGAGCAGGTCTCACCGCAGCTAAATCATGGCTTCAACTGTACACCACCTTCAAAAAAGCCCACAAAAACACAAATGAGAGGATTTGGAACCCAAGGGAATCTCGAATGGTAACATCAGCTCACTTTGGATTCTTTCCAAATTCTCAATTCCATTTTCTTCCTAGCCAATTATCCCACCTAACCTGAGATGTAATTTATGGATTTCCAACACATCTAGATACCTTGGAATTAGATTGCCACTAGCCAAAAAGACAGAAAGACGCAGTTAATTTCAGACTGAAACCAAGGGTATTTAGAACAGCAATACCTTGACGTAACTATTCTTAATAAAACCAAAACTTTTAGGACTTACCCATGTATTTTTGGAGGTGGAAAAAGTTTTACACCCAAAAGTCCCGAGGGAGCTCTCACTCAGTGCAATATGCCTGGAGAGGCGCTCTCGCCCGTCATTAAAGGAACACTTTGTCACAGCAGAGGCGCCCAGAGCACAAGATGGTTGACGAAAAGGGGCAGTGTAGAACTCTCTGTCTGTCTCTGTCTCTACTCAGTGTAGAACGTCTCTGCCCTGGCACATTTTCGTGTGCGTTACGTCCCTCCAGGACTTTGGTTCTTGCAAAGCTTTCTGTACTGTGAGCGCTGCTACTTGCAGCTGAGAAGGAGAGTGGAGCTAGCAGCGAATTCGGAGAGCGCTGAGCACGTAGTCAAGGAGCGAGAAGTGCCCCTGCAATGCGGTGCTAATAGCAGCTTCCTCGCGGTGGGGGCGAGCTCCTGCCACAAGACCTTCTCGTCCTGGCAACAGATCTCTGTGAAGGGCATAGGCGAAAAGCTTTCATTTTCCATTTGAACTGCGAGAGAGGCAGACTGTTGCAAGGAGCTCTGAGAACAAAGGTGCACACCCTAGGTGGGCTTGGGCAGAAGCAGTGTTCTCGAGTGCTAGGCTGCCGGCACACTGCTGGCTGCGTGGAGCCGCTTCAGAGGCTTCTGGCCGCCGGGGAGTGAAAGTGGCGCCAGGCGTGGGTGAGGGCGGTGAACGAAGCAGCACAAGTACCGAGCTTGTGTGCAGCACGTTACAGGCTACTAGGAAAGGAAGGTGGCTGCCTCTCGCTTGCCTTCCCAAGTGCTCTTAGCAGTTGGAAGGAGCAAGCAGAAGCACTGCTGCTTGTGCTGCTCCTTGGTTCCACTTGCAGCAGGCTGTGGACACATTGGCGGTCACTTCTAGGCTCCGAGTCGCAGACAGCACCATGGTAAATGTCGCCGAGTAGGGAAATACAGACTGCAAGGAGGAGCTGCACATGGCTTACGTGCAATAAGTAGAAGGTGAACCAAGGCACTGCCTCTTCAATCTGGCCCCCTCAGTTCTGGCAGCCACTCTTGCAAGTCGGCAAAGGGAGCTGCGAGTATGTAGAATGGAGGGCAGTGAGACCCCGTGTGTTATGCGCCCTTTCAGGGCTGCTGACAGGGGCCTACTTTAAGAATGCCTTCTTCTTCCTCGCGTCCTTCTCGCTTTGCTCTAGCTGCATGGAGTACACCACAGAGAAGGAGTGAGGAACGGCACTGCGCCAGCTTTTCCCTTGGCTTGCAATGGCTGTGTATTACTTTTCCAAGCAGCAGGAGCACTGAGAAGTGAAAGTGATTATGAAGGAGCTCTTTGGCTGCTCATGTTCTCTTCGCTGCACTGTCCTTGCAAGCCCAGTGCCCTGTGGCTTCCTTCTTTGCCTTCATTAGCATTTAAAGCAGATTTGAACCCCTTGAAGACTGGTGGGGTGAACTTCAAAAACCATGTGATGGGTTGGGAGAAGATTTCACCTGCTGCCACTTCCTCACAGTAAGTACCATTATTGAAGTAGCCCCAGAAACACACACTTAGAGTGCGATAGCTCTGAATCCATGTGGCCATCTTCTAGAGAAAATTAAAAATCCATGAATTCCTCAACTGATCAACCCACAAAATGAACCGGATAATAGCCACAGTAACCTTGGTTATGAGACTCATGTTTAAAAAAGGGCTTGCAAATGGGAGAGATATAGCAGTGACCACATGGAGGCCAATCCAGGGTAAGCTGGACAGCATGGTGTCACCTACCACAAGCTTGGGTAACTCAAGAACTGTTATGCCCTTTTCTACCCCTCTCTCAATGTCCTCAGGGAATGCCTCACGTTCCGGGCGCCAAAATCTGTCTTGGTTTGAAAGACAGGTATGGTCTAAGGAAAGGCAAGAGCCCCTTTCCTGCGATGCAGAGTGCAACGCCCCTCCCTTTTAATTATTTCAGGTCCAAATCAGGGACCTTCAGGCAGGAGATGTGGGGATAAGTGTAACAGTTCTTTACTGATATCTAACAAGGCAGAAAACAACAACAGCTATAAAAATTGACAACAGAACCGAACAGTATGACTCAGTTCCAGTCCCTTTTGGCCGCAGGCCGTCTCCCTTTGCTCAGTTACCGGTGCTGTGGGAGCAGGGCAGGTCCCGCGCAGTTGAAGAGGGCTGGAGTGACAGCGACAGCAGCCCAGGGGTGAGAGGGATGGGGAAAGTGACTCCCCCCTCACGGTGTCGGTCGTGGTGCTCGGCAGAGTGTCCGGAGGTAGTAGGGTGAGGTGGGAGAGCAGCAGAGCGATGTCCAAAGGCAGGGAGCGTGGATCTCAGCGCTGGGGTGGCAGGGGAGATGCCAGATTGGAGCACGGGGCGTTCCCTCCCTCCACGAGCCAAACAAGAGAGAGTTTTCCAGCCCGCTCCCGACCCCCGTCCCACCATTCCTTTTCCGGTTTCCCCCCCCTTCCTCCATCCACCTCCCTGCGAGAGAACATTACCTTAAGGTGCAGCCACTTAGCATAACAAGGGGAGAAATTCCACAGAAAGAAAAAGGAAGCATTCAACCCCCAACAATGGAGTACACCACAGCGAAGGTGTGAGGAAGGGCACTGGCGTGCAACGGCTGTGTGCTACTTTTCCAAGCAGCAAGAGCACTGAAAAGTGAAAGCGATTGTGAAGGGGCTCTTTGACTGCTCAGGTGCTCTTTGCTGCACGGCCCTGGGAAGCGGCTTGGACCTTTGCCTTCTGCCGTCTGGACAGAGCTGAACTCCAGCGCTCAGTTTCAGCTCTGCCCAACATCTTGTCCTCAGTTCTGCGGGCAAGCACGCCCTGTTGCCTTGGCTCTGAGTGCCAAGTCCCTAGCGAGCTCTCACTCAGTGCAATGCACCCAGAAAGACGCTCTCTCTTGTCTTTCAAGGAGCGATTCCTAACAGCAGAAGCAGCAGAAGCACAAACTGGATGACGAGAAGGGACAATGTAGAACACGTTGCTGTTTTTTATGATGTTTTTGAGACTTGGTGTAGTGAAGAGACAACCTGGTGTTTTGTAACTAAGGAGTGCCTCCCAAGTAGTTTGGCCTCTTCACCTGCCTAGGGAAGCGAAGGGGGGCACACAGCGAAAGCTGTTTCGCTGTGTGTGGTAACTTAAGCAATAGACCTCCCTGTTGTGGTTTTTACTTATCCCTTCACAAAATGACTGAGAATTCCACTGTAACAGATAAAGCTGCATTTTATGCTCTATTAGCTAAGTGTAGCGCCAGACCGTCCCAAGGTGGGGAGGAATGGGCCAACAGTAATTGGTTTAATCTGGAGAATGTGACTGATAGAATATATTCTTTGCAACATGAATCAAAGTTCAAACTGGGCAAAAATAAAACCATACTCTGCTCAGTTTTGGGAGCTTGTCTTACGGCAGCCATAGAAACTCGCTCTAAGCGAGTTAGTGAAGAAAGTACAATTATAGATTCTTTGCAAAATCTTGTTCAAATTCTGCAAAAACAATTAGATCAAGAAAGGAATGAGAACTGTTTGTTGCGAGATGAAAATCATTTGCTACAGGCTGCCCTAAGAGAAGAAAGTACCAAAAAAGTAAAGCAGAATGAAACACATGCAGAAACAGAAGAGAAGGAGATTGTTCACATTAATCAAATTTATCCCCAAAAGGAGTTAACTATAATGAAAAATCTTGGGGAACACTGCTGTCCGAAGTTGAGACCTATGATTAAAACACAATATACTTATCTTGGTCCTGATGATTTTGAACTAAACATTTCTACAAAAGAAATCCCATATTCTGCCACTGAATTAGCAAAACTGACAAAGGAATATGGGCGACTCCCTCATGAAACAGACACTGAATATGTATTTCGAGTGTCTCTTACTGGGGGAGATGAGATTAAATTATCAGAAAGTGAAGCTAGTGGGTATTGGGGACATGGGGTCTTCTTAACAACTGGAGATAAGAGCTACCCATGGTCCTTGACCCAACGTGCAGCTTTTTGGGCCGGGAGGCTTAACCCCCTGGAAAGGGGAGACCCTATAGCTTTAGTTGGTACTCCCGACCAACTTCTGGAAAACATTCACAAAGCTGCTTGCCTGCAAATGATACATGAGAGAAAACTGACTACCACCTATGAATCACCTATGCAATTGCCTGTAATGCCTGAAATCATGACCCCTTTAATTCGTGGTCTCCCAGAAACACTCAAATCTACCACAATTCTCCTTCAAAAAACTATCGCATCCATGACACCTGTAGAAAGATTAGATCGATTTCTTGGAAACTCACGTGAGCGATCTGGTTCCGTGGACTCTTTCCCTCCCTATGAATCCCCCTCTAGACGGACTCCAGAATCTCCTGACAATAACCGTAAAGTTTGGACATGGAGCGAAGTTGCAGAGGAATTGTTGAATTACAGCAGGAAATATGGACCGGTAAAAGTCCCAGAGGATAAAGTGGAGAAAACTAAAGGTGTTAGACACGTTGTTTCTCCTAGTGATAAGCCAGAAAAGGGGAAATTGAATACTCCCCGTCAGTACTGGTGGTCGTTGGGGTTAAAGAAACAAATTCCTAAAGATGTTATGGATGGCTTACCACTTGACAAGTTGATAAAAATTGTTGTGAATTGGCATTGCCCTAAGATCCTTACATCAAACTCTCCTACTGTCCAGCCTAGTGCACCTCCTCCTCCACCACTTGTGGTCAGTGAGTCAAACTTAACCCCTCCACAGATTCTGGGCAGTGAGCCAAATCAATCTCCTTCACAGGTTCTGAGAGCTGAGTCAGAGTTTCCTCCTTCTCAGTTTTTGGGAAAGGAACTGAAACGGCTTCAGAAGGAGGGAAACTAGAAACCCCGTCTCTCGTGGGTGGGCAGAGGCATGGTGGGGGGAACTGGTTATTCATTAGAACGCTCACCAGAAATCCTAATACTGGGGACCTTCTGATAACAGCAATGGTTGGCCCTAAAAGGTCACCTGTTACCTTTGTGGTTGACACTGGAGCCCAAATTTCTGCACTAACAAGAAAAGCTGTTCAGAAATGTGGAGTTGTTCCAACAAGGAGACAATGCTTTGTTCGCAATTCCTTGGGGACCACAGAAGCTATGGATATAGCTCTGATAAAAATCTTACTACCTGGAGAGGAGAATTTGTTACTTATCAAAATTGTAATTGGAGATATTCCAAATGATTTATTGGGAATGGATGTCCTAGCTGGAAGACAGTGGGAAGACGAGGAGGGTTGTCTCTGGTCCTTTGGCACACCACGTTTTAATATTAATCTGCTTCAATCCACACCTTCCTTACCTTTCAGTAAAATTACTAATGTGAAACAATACCCACTTCCCACTGGTGCCAAAGAAGGAATCAAGCCAGTTATTCAGGACCTGAGAGATCAGGGAGTGATAATTGACACTCATTCTCCCTTTAACTCTCCAGTGTGGCCAGTCCGTAAACCTAACGGAAAGTGGAGGCTGACAGCAGATTTTCGCAGACTAAATGCAAACACAGATCCTCTCATAGCAGCTGTCCCAAATTTAGCTGAACTTATAACTTCAATTCAGGAGAAGGCTCATACAATCATGGCAACTATAGATGTCAAAGACATGTTCTTTATGATACCTATACAGCCAGAGGACATGGACTGTTTTGCCTTCACATGGGAAGGACAGCAATACACCTTCACTAGGCTTCCTCAAGGGTACAAACACTCCCCTACTCTAGCCCACCATGCTTTAGCACAGGAAGTAGAAAAGATACCCAAACCTGACAATGTAGCTGTCTATCAATACATTGATGATATTCTGGTGGGGGGAGATGAAATAGAAGTAGTGGGGGATAGCCAACAGAAAATAATCTCTCATCTGGAAAGCCTTGACTTACAAATTCCCCCAGAGAAAATTCAGAAACCTTCTCAGGAGGTGACGTTTTTGGGGATTTGGTGGAAAGGAGGTATGACATGCATTCCACCTGATACCCTAACCTCCCTAGATCAAATTAAAATGCCTGGATCCAGGAAAGAGCTTCAACAAGCTCTGGGATTATTAGTGTTTTGGAGAAAACACATCCCTGATTTTTCAATTATTTCTAGACCTCTTTATGACTTGCTGAGGAAAAAGGTAAAATGGGATTGGACTCCTTCTCAGGAGGAAGCATTACAACTGCTGATTTTTGAAGCAACTGCACATCAAGCTCTAGGCCCTATTCATCCCACAGATCCTTTCTAGGTAGAATGGGGATTTGCCACCTCGGGGTTGTCAGTGCACATATGGCAACGAGGCCCAGAAGGCCCTACAAGGCCTGTTGGTTTTTATTCTCATGGTTTTAAAGATGCTGAAAAAAGATACACTACCTGGGAAAAGGGGCTTTTTGTTGTCAGCATAGCTCTCATAGAAGTGGAGAAAATTACATGTCAGCAACCAATTGTATTAAGAGGCCCTTTTAAAGTTATTAAAACAGTCACCAGCGGGACCCCTCCCCCTGACGGGGTGGCCCAGAGATCCTCAGTTAGGAAGTGGTATGCCCAGATAGAGCATTACTGTAACATCTTCTCTGTAACAGAAGGAGCTGTAAAAAATCTGGCTATACAAGAAACTGAGAACTTGGCTAGAAGCCACGATAAACCTGCCTCAGTAATTAAAGTGGCCCCTCCTTTCTCCCCTGAACAATCAGTGAATTCTTGGTTTACTGATGCTTCTGCTAAACGAGAAGGAAAGGTGTGGAAATACAGGGCAGTAGCTCTCCATACTTCATCTGATGAACGAATTATTACTGAGGGAGAAGGCAGTGCTCAGGTTGGTGAGCTGATTGCTGTATGGAGTGTTTTCAAGCATGAGGTACATAATACCTCTCTTGTTTGTATTTACACTGACTCCTATGCTGTGTTTAAAGGATGTACAGAGTGGCTTCCTTTCTGGCAGCAAAATGATTGGGAAGTTAACAGGATCCCAGTATGGCATAAGGAAAAATGGCAAGAAATTCTAGATATAGCCAATCAAGGAAACTTTGCTGTGGGGTGGGTGGCTTCTCATCAGACAGATGGAAATTTAGCTGGTGAGTGGAATAATGCTGCTGATGAGTTAGCAAGACTAAGTCCCCTGAAAAAGGAACAAATTACAGAGGATTGGGTGCACCTGCTAGAATGGCTGCATATAAAAAGACAACATACAGGTGCGAAAGATTTGTACAAAGAAGCCCTTGCTCGTGGCTGGCCTGTCACCAGGGAAATGTGTAAAACATGCATATCAGCTTGTGAACAATGCCGCAGAAGACTAGAAAGGCATCCTTTGGAAGATGACCCTTTGCACTTAAGGAAAGGTAAAGGCTTATGGGACGCGTGGCAGGTAGATTATATCGGTCCATTTAAGAAGTCTGGTGGTAAACATTTCGTGCTGGTAGGAGTGGAAATAATATCAGGGTTAGCTCAAGCTGAAGCCTTTAACAGAGCTACGGGAGAAAACACTGTTAAGGCATTACAAGAATGGTTTGGAACTTTTCCAAAGCCACAGGAGATTCAATCTGATAATGGGTCTCACTTTACTGCTAAAGTAGTACAGGAATGGGCAAGGGAGGAAGGAATAAAGTGGACTTTTCACACCCCCTATTACCCTCAAGCCAACGGGATTGTAGAAAGGACAAATGGTCTTC